>NW_022097352.1:0-43137 GCF_006542625.1 Nomascus leucogenys
GTCCTCTTAGCGCCTGAATGTCCACTTGTATTTTCTACAGAAAGAGTGTTTCAGAACTGCTCAATCAAAATTGAGGTTCAACTCTGTTAGTTGAATGCACAGAACAGTAAGAAGTTTCACAGATTTCTTCTGTGCAGTTTTTATTTGAAAATATTCCTTTTCCACTATAGGCCTCTTAGCGCCCTGAATGTCCACTTGCATTTTCTACAGAAAGAGTGTTTCAGAACTGCTCAATCAAAAGTAAGGTTAAACTCTGTTAGTTGAATGCACAGAACAAGAAGTTTCACAGAATGCTTCTGTGTAGTTTTTATTTGAATATTACTTTTTCCGCTATAGGCCTCTTAGCGCTCCGAAGTCCACTTGCATTTTCTACAGAAAGAGTGTTTCAGAACTCTCAATCAAAGTAAGGTTCAACTTGTTTGAATGCACAGAACAGAGAGTTTCACAGATCTTCTGTGTTTTTATTTGAACATATTCCTTTTTCCTATAGCCTCTTAGCGCCCTGAATGTCCACTTGCATTTCTACAGAAAGAGTGTTTCAGAACTGCTCAATAAAACTAAGGTTCAACTCTCTTAGTTGAATGCACAGAACAGTAAGAAGTTTCCAGATTTCTTCTGTAGTTTTTATTTGAATATTCTTTTTCCACTATAGGCCTCTTAGCCCCTGAATGTCCACTTGCATTTTCTACAGAAAGAGTGTTTCAGAACTGCTCAATCAAAAGTAAGGTTCAAACTCTGTTAGTTGAATGCAAGAACAGAAAGAAGTTTCACAGAATGCTTTGTGTAGTTTTTGTTTGAAGTATTACTTTTTCCTATAGGCCTCTTAGCGCTCCGAAGGTCCACTTGCATTTTCTACAGAAAGAGTGTTTCAGAACTCAATCAAAAGTAAGGTTCAACTGTTAGTTTGAATGCACAGAACAGAAGAAGTTTCACAGATTGCTTCTGTATAGTTTTTGTTTGAATATTCCTTTTTCTATGGGCCTCTTAGCGCCTGAATGTCACTTGCATTTTCTACAGAAAGAGTGTTTTCAGAACTGCTCAATCCAAACTAAGGTTCAACTCTGTTAGTTGAATGCACAGAACAGAGAGAAGTTTCACAGATATCTTCTGTGTAGTTTTTATTTGAACTATTCTTTTTCCACTATAGGCCTCTTAGCGCCTGAATGTCCACTTGTATTTTCTACAGAAAGAGTGTTTCAGAACTGCTCATCAAAACTAAGGTTCAACTCTGTTAGTTGAAAGCACAGAACAGAAGAAGTTTCACAGATTGCTTCTTTGTAGTTTTTGTTTGAAGATATTCCTTGTCCACTATAGGCCTCTTAGAGCATGAATGTCCACTTGCATTTTCTACAGAAAGAGTGTTTCAGAACTGTTCAATCAAAATTAAGGTTCAACTGTGTTAGTTTAAAGAACAGAACCGTAAGAAGTTTCACAGATTGCTTCTGTGTAATTTTTATTTGAAGGTGTTCCTTTTTCCACCATAGGCCTCTTAGCGCCCTGAATGTCCACTTGCATTTTCTACAGAAAGGGTGTTTCAGAACTGCTCAATCAAATGTAAGGTTGAACTCTGTCAGTTGAATGCACAGAACTGTAAGATGTTTCACAGATAGCTTCTTGTAGTTTTTATTTGAACATATACCTTTCTCAAACTATAGGCCTCTTAGCGCCCTGAATGTTCACATGCATTTTCTGCAGAAGAGTGTTTCATTACTTTCAATATAAACTAAGGTTCAACTCTGTTAGTTGAATGCACAGAACAGTAAGAAGTTTCACAGATTTCTTCTGTGTAGTTTTTATTTGAACATATTCATTTTTCCGCTATAGGCCTCTTAGCGCCCTGAATGTTCACTTGCATTTCTACAGAAAGAGTGTTTCAGAACTGCTCAATAATAACTAAGGTTCAACTCTGTTAGTTGAATGCACAGAACAGTAAGAAGTTTCGCAGATTGCTTCTGTGCAGTTTTTATTTGAAAATATTCCTTTTCCAGTATAGGCCTCTTAGCTCCCTGAATGTCCAATTGCATTTTCTATAGAAAGGGTGTTTCAGAAGTGCTCAATCAAAAGTAAGTTCAACTCTGTTAGATGAATGCAAAGAACAGAAAGAAGTTTCACAGAATCCTTCTGTGTAGTTTGTATTTGAAAGTATTCCTTTTTCCGCTATAGGCCTCTTAGCGCTCCGAAGGTCCACTTGCATTTTCTACAGAAAGAGTGTTTCAGAACTCTCAATCAAAAGTAAGGTTCAAGTCCGTTAGTTGAATGCACAGAACAGACAGAAGTTTCACAGATAGATTCTGTGTAGTTTTTATGTGAACTTTTTCTTTTTTCCACTATAGTCTCTTAGCGCCTGAATGTCCACTTGTATTTTCTACAGAAAGAGTGTTTCAGAACTGCTCAATCAAAACTGAGGTTCAACTCTGTTAGTTGAATGCACAGAACAGTAAGAAGTTTCACAGATTTCTTCTGTGCAGTTTTTATTTGAAATATTCCTTTTCCACTATAGGCCCTAGCGCCCTGAATGTCCAATTGCATTTTCTACAAAGAGTGTTTCAAACTGCTCAATCAAAATTAAGGTTAAACTCTGTTAGTTGAATGCACAGAACAGAAAGAAGTTTCACAGAATGCTTCTGTAGTTTTATTTGAAGTATTACTTTTTCCGCTATAGCCTCTTAGCGCTCCGAAGTCCACTTGCATTTTCTACAGAAAGAGTGTTTCAGAACTTCTCAATCAAAAGTAAGGTTCAACTCGTTATTTGAATGCACAGAACAGAGAGAAGTTTCACAGAGCTTCTGTGTAGTTTTTATTGAATTTCCTTTTTCCACTATAGCCTCTTAGCGCCCTGAATGTCCACTTGCATTTTCTACAGAAAGAGTGTTTCAGAACTGCTCAATCCAAAACTAAGGTTCAACTCTGTTAGTTGAATGCACAGAACAGAGAAGTTTCACAGATATCTTCTGTGTAGTTTTTATTTGAAATATTCCTTTTTCCACTATAGGCCTCTTAGCGCCCTGAATGTCCACTTGCATTTTCTACAGAAAGAGTGTTTCAGAACTGCTCAATCAAAAGTAAGGTTAAACTCTGTTAGTTGAAGCACAGAACAGAAAGAGTTTCACAGATGCTTCTGTAGTTTTGTTTGAAGTATTCTTTTCCCTATAGGCCTCTTAGCCTGAAGTCCACTTGCATTTTCTACAGAAAGAGTGTTTCAGAACTGTTCAATCAAAATTAAGGTTCAACTGTGTTAGTTTAAAGAACAAACCGTAAGAAGTTTCACAGATGCTTCTGTGTATTTTTATTTGAAGGTTCCTTTTCCACCATAGGCCTCTTAGCGCCCTGAATGTCCACTTGCATTTCTACAGAAAGGTGTTTCAGAACTGCTCAATCAAATGTAAGGTTGAACTCTGTTAGTTGAATGCACAGAACTGTAAGAGTTTCACAGATAGCTTCTTTGTAGTTTTTATTTGAACATATACCTTTTCAACTATAGCCTCTTAGCGCCCTGAATGTTCACTTGCATTTTCTGCAGAAAGAGTGTTCATAACTGCTCAATAAAACTAAGGTTCAACTCTGTTAGTTGAATGCACAGAACAGTAAGAAGTTTCACAGATTGCTTCTGTGTAGTTTTTATTTGAACATATTCTTTTTCCGCTATAGCCTCTTAGCGCCCTGAATGTTCACTTGCATTTTCTACAGAAAGAGTGTTTCAGAACTGCTCAATAAAACTAAGTTCAACTCTGTTAGTTGAATGCACAGAACAGTAAGAAGTTTCCAGATTGCTCTTGCAGTTTTATTTAATATTCCTTTTTCCATATAGGCCTCTTAGCCCCTGAATGTCCATTGCATTTCTATAGAAAGGTGTTTCAGAAGTGCTCAATCAAAAGTAAGGTTCAACTCTGTAGATGAATGCAAGAACAGAAAGAAGTTTCACAGAATCTTCTGTTAGTTTATTTGAAAGTATTCCTTTTTCCGCTATAGGCCTCTTAGCGCCCGAAGTCCACTTGCATTTTCTACAGAAAGAGTGTTTCAGAACTCTCAATCAAAAGTAAGGTTCAATCCGTTAGTTGAATGCACAGAACAGACAGAAGTTTCACAGATAGTTCTGTGTAGTTTTTATGTGAACTTTTTCTTTTTCCACTATAGTCCTCTTAGCGCCTGAATGTCCACTTGTATTTTCTACAGAAAGAGTGTTTCAGAACTGCTCAATCAAAACTGAGGTTCAACTCTGTTAGTTGAATGCACAGAACAGTAAGAAGTTTCACAGATTTCTTCTGTGCAGTTTTATTTGAAAATATTCCTTTTCCACTATAGCCCTAGCGCCCTGAATGTCCAATTGCATTTTCTACAGAAAGAGTGTTTCAGAACTGCTCAATCAAAAGTAAGGTTAAACTCTGTTAGTTGAATGCACAGAACAGAAAGAAGTTTCACAGAATGCTCTGTGTAGTTTGTATTTGAAGTATTACTTTTTCCGCTATAGGCCTCTTAGCGCTCCGAAGGTCCACTTGCATTTTCTACAGAAAGAGTGTTTCAGAACTGCTCAATCAAAAGTAAGGTTCAACTCCGTTAGTTGAATGCACAGAACAGAAGAAGTTTCACAGATAGCTTCTGTGTAGTTTTTATGTGAACTTTTTCCTTTTCCACTATAGTCCTCTTAGCGCCCTGAATGTCCACTTGTTTTCTACAGAAAGAGTGTTTCAGAACTGCTCAATCAAAATTGAGGTTCAACTCTGTTAGTTGAATGCACAGAACAGTAAGAAGTTTCACAGATTTCTTTCTGTGCAGTTTTTATTTGAAATATTCCTTTTCCACTATAGGCCTCTTAGCGCCCTGAATGTCCACTTGCATTTTCTACAGAAAGAGTGTTTCAGAACTGCTCAATCAAAGTAAGTTCAACTCTGTAGTTGAATGCACAGAACAGAAAGAAGTTTCACAGATATCTTCTGTGTAGTTTTATTTGAAGTTCCTTTTTCCACTATAGGCCTCTTAGCGCCCTGAATGTCCACTTGCATTTTAAAAAGAGTGTTTCAGAACTGCTCAATCAAAATTAGGTTCAACTCTGTTAGTTGAATGCACAGAACAGAAGAGTTTCACAGATTGCTTCTGTGTTTTTTTTTGAAATTTCCTTTTCACTATAGGCCTCTTAGCGCCCTGAATGTCCACTTGCATTTTCTACAGAAAGAGTGTTTTCAGAACTGCTCAATCAAAAGTAAGGTTCAACTGTGTTAGTTGAAACAGAACGAAGAAGTTTCACAGATTCTTCTGTGTTTTTATTTGAATATTCCTTTTTCCACATAGGCCTCTTAGCGCCCTGAATGTCCACTTGCATTTTCTACAGAAAGGTGTTTCAGAACTGCTCAATAAATAAGGTTCAACTCTGTTAGTTGAATGCACAGAACAGAAAGAAGTTTCACAGAGCTTCTTTGTATTTTTATTGTTTGAAATATTCCTTTTTCCACTATAGGCCTCTTAGCCGCTGAATGTTCACTTGCATTTTCTACAGAAAGAGTGTTTCAAACTGCTCAATAAACTAAGGTTCAACTTGTTAGTTGAATGCACAGAACAGTAAGAAGTTTCACAGATTGCTTCTGTGTAGTTTTTATTTGAAATATTCCTTTTTCCCTATAGGCCTCTTAGCGCCCTGAATGTCCACTTGCATTTTCTACAGAAAGAGTGTTTCAGAACTGTCAATCAAAATAAGGTTCAAACTCTGTTAGTTGAATGCACAGAAAGAAGTTTCACAGATTGCTTCTGTAGTTTTTGTTTGAAGATATTCCTTTCCACTATAGGCCTCTTAGCTCCTGAATGTCCACTTGTTTTCTACAGAAAGAGTGTTTCAGAAGTTCTCAATCAAGGTTCAACTCTGTTAGTTGAATGCACAGAACAGTAAGAGTTTCACAGATCTTCTGTGTAGTTTTTTGAAAATTCTTTTTTCCTATAGGCCTCTTAGCGCCTGAATGTCCACTTGCATTTTCTACAGAAAGTGTTTCAGAACTGCTCAATCAAAACTAAGGTTCAACTCTGTTAGTTGAATGCACAGAACAGTAAGAAGTTTCACAGATTGCTTCTGTTGTAGTTTTTTATTGTTTTTTTTTTCCAGTATAGGCCCTCTTAGCGCCCTTGAATGTCCACTTGTATTTTCTACAGAAAGGTGTTTCAGAACTGCTCAATCAAAAGAGGTTCAAACTCTGTTAGTTGAATGCAGAACAAGAAGTTTCACAGATCTTCTGTGTAGTTTTATTTGAAAATATTCCTTTTTCCCTATAGGCCTCTTAGCGCCCGAAGGTCCACTTGCATTTTCTACAGAAAGAGTGTTTCAGAACTCCTCAATCAAAATTAAGGTTCAACTCTGTTAGTTGAATGCACAGAACAGAAGAGTTTCACAGATTGCTTCTGTGTAGTTTTATTTGGAACTTCTTTTCCACTATAGGCTCTTAGCGCTGAATGTCCACTTGCATTTTCTACAGAAAGGGTGTTTCAGAACTGCTCAATCAAAAGGTTCAACTCTCTTTGAATGCAGAACAGAGAGAAATTTCACAATATTCTTGTTAGTTTATTGAACTTTCTTTTTCCACTAGAGCCTCTTAGCGCCCTGAATGTCCACTTGGCATTTTCTACAGAAAGGTTGTTCAAACTGTCAATCAAAAAAGGTTCAACTCTGTAGTTGAATGCACAGAACGTAAGAAGTTTCACAGTATTCTTCTGTAGTTTTATTTGAAAATCCTTTTCCACTATCCTCTTACGCCCTGAATGTCACTTGCATTTTACAGAAAGAGTGTTTCAGAATCTGCTCAATCAATACTAAGTAACTCTGTTAGTTGAATGCACAGAACAGTAAGAAGTTTCCAATTGCTTCTGTGTAGTTTTTATTGAAATATTCTTTTTCCGTATAGGCTCTACGCTCCGAATGTCCACTTGCATTTTCTACAGAAGAGTGTTTCAGAACTGCTCATCAAAATAAGGTTCACTCTGTTAGTGAATGCAGAACAGAAAGAAGTTTCACAGATTGTCTGTGGTATTTTATTTGAAATATTCCTTTCCACTATAGCCTCTTAGCGCCTGAATGTCCACTTGCATTTTCTACAGAAAGAGTGTTTCAGAACGCTCAATCAAAACTAAGGTTCAACTCTGTTAGTGATCACAGAACAGAAAGAAGTTTCGACAGATAGCTTCTGTGTAGTTTTTATTGAAATATTCCTTTTTCCACTATAGCCTCTAGCGCCACTGAATGTCCACTTGTATTTTCTACAGAAAGAGTGTTTCAGAACTGCTCAATCAAATAAGGTTCAACTCTGTTAGTTGAATGCACAGAACAGAAGAAGTTCACAGATTCTCTGTGCAGTTTTATTTGAAAATTCCTTTCCACTATAGGCCTCTAGCCCTGAATGTCCATTGCATTTCTACAGAAGAGTGTTTCAGAATGCTCATCAAATAAGGTTAACCTGTAGTGAATGCACAGAAAGAAGAAGTTTCACAGAATGCTTTGTGTAGTTTGTATTTGAAGGTATTACTTTTCCGCTATAGGCCTCTAGCGCTCCGAAGTCCACTTGCATTTCTACAGAAAGAGTGTTTCAGAACTCTCAATCAAAGTAAGGTTCAACTCCGTTATTGAATGCACAGAACAGAGAGAAGTTTCACAGATAGCTTCTGTGTAGTTTTATGTGAACTTTTCCTTTTTCCACTATAGTCCTCTTAGCGCCCTGAATGTCCACTTGTATTTTCTACAGAAAGAGTGTTTCAGAACTGCTCAATCAAAATTGAGTTCAACTCTGTTAGTTGAATGCACAGAACAGTAAGAAGTTTCACAGATTTCTTCTGTGCAGTTTTTATTTGAAATATTCCTTTCCACTATAGGCCTCTTAGCGCCCTGAATGTCCATTGCATTTCTACAGAAAGAGTGTTTCAGAACTGCTCAATCAAAAGTAAAGTTAAACTCTGTTAGTTGAATGCAAGAACAGAAAGAAGTTTCACAGAATGCTTCTGTGTAGTTTTATTTGAAGATATTACTTTTTCCGCTGTAGGCCTCTTAGCGCTCCGAAGGTCCACGTCCATTTTCTACAGAAAGAGTGTTTCAGAACTGCTCAATCAAAAGTAAGGTTCAACTCTGTTAGTTGAATGCACAGAACAGAAAGAAGTTTCACAGATTGCTTCTGTATAGTTTTTATTTGAAGATATTCCTTTTCTACTATGGCCTCTTAGCGCCATGAATGTCCACTTGCATTTTCTACAGAAAGAGTGTTTCAGAACTGCTCAATCCAAACTAAGGTTCAACTCTGTTAGTTGAATGCACAGAACAGAGAGAAGTTTCACAGATATCTTCTGTGTAGTTTTTATTTGAACCTATTCCTTTTTCCACTATAGGCCTCTTAGCGCCTGAATGTCCACTTGTATTTTCTACAGAAAGAGTGTTTCAGAACTGCTCAATCAAAACTAAGGTTCAACTCTGTTAGTTGAAGCACAGAACAGAAAGAAGTTTCACAGATTGCTTCTTGTAGTTTTGTTTGAAGATATTCCTTGTCCACTATAGGCCTCTTAGAGCCATGAATGTCCACTTGCATTTCTACAGAAAGAGTGTTTCAGAACTGCTCAATAAAAACTAAGGTTCAACTCTGTTAGTTGAATGCACAGAACAGTAAGAAGTTTCACAGATTGCTTCTGTGCAGTTTTTATTTGAAAATATTCCTTTTTCCAGTATAGGCCTCTTAGCTCCCTGAATGTCCAATTGCATTTTCTATAGAAAGGGTGTTTCAGAAGTGCTCAATCAAAAGTAAGGTTCAACTCTGTTAGATGAATGCAAAGAACAGAAAGAAGTTTCACAGAATCCTTCTGTGTAGTTTGTATTTGAAAGTATTCCTTTTTCCGCTATAGGCCTCTTAGCGCTCCGAAGGTCCACTTGCATTTTCTACAGAAAGAGTGTTTCAGAACTCCTCAATCAAAAGTAAGGTTCAAGTCCGTTAGTTGAATGCACAGAACAGACAGAAGTTTCACAGATAGATTCTGTGTAGTTTTTATGTGAACTTTTTCTTTTTTCCACTATAGTCCTCTTAGCGCCTTGAATGTCCACTTGTATTTTCTACAGAAAGAGTGTTTCAGAACTGCTCAATCAAAACTGAGGTTCAACTCTGTTAGTTGAATGCACAGAACAGTAAGAAGTTTCACAGATTTCTTCTGTGCAGTTTTTATTTGAAAATATTCCTTTTCCACTATAGGCCGCATAGCGCCCTGAATGTCCAATTGCATTTTCTACAGAAAGAGTGTTTCAGAACTGCTCAATCAAAATTAAGGTTAAACTCTGTTAGTTGAATGCACAGAACAGAAAGAAGTTTCACAGAATGCTTCTGTGTAGTTTGTATTTGAAGGTATTACTTTTTCCGCTATAGGCCTCTTAGCGCTCCGAAGGTCCACTTGCATTTTCTACAGAAAGAGTGTTTCAGAACTTCTCAATCAAAAGTAAGGTTCAACTCCGTTATTTGAATGCACAGAACAGAGAGAAGTTTCACAGATAGCTTCTGTGTAGTTTTTATGTGAACTTTTTCCTTTTTCCACTATAGTCCTCTTAGCGCCCTGAATGTCCACTTGTATTTTCTACAGAAAGAGTGTTTCAGAACTGCTCAATCAAAATTGAGGTTCAACTCTGTTAGTTGAATGCACAGAACAGTAAGAAGTTTCACAGATTTCTTCTGTGCAGTTTTTATTTGAAAATATTCCTTTTCCACTATAGGCCTCTTAGCGCCCTGAATGTCCACTTGCATTTTCTACAGAAAGAGTGTTTCAGAACTGCTCAATCAAAAGTAAAGTTAAACTCTGTTAGTTGAATGCAATGAACAGAAAGAAGTTTCACAGAATGCTTCTGTGTAGTTTTTATTTGAAGATATTACTTTTTCCGCTGTAGGCCTCTTAGCGCTCCGAAGGTCCACGTCCATTTTCTACAGAAAGAGTGTTTCAGAACTGCTCAATCAAAAGTAAGGTTCAACTCTGTTAGTTGAATGCACAGAACAGAAAGAAGTTTCACAGATTGCTTCTGTATAGTTTTTGTTTGAAGATATTCCTTTTTCTACTATGGGCCTCTTAGCGCCATGAATGTCCACTTGCATTTTCTACAGAAAGAGTGTTTCAGAACTGCTCAATCCAAACTAAGGTTCAACTCTGTTAGTTGAATGCACAGAACAGAGAGAAGTTTCACAGATATCTTCTGTGTAGTTTTTATTTGAACCTATTCCTTTTTCCACTATAGGCCTCTTAGCGCCCTGAATGTCCACTTGTATTTTCTACAGAAAGAGTGTTTCAGAACTGCTCAATCAAAACTAAGGTTCAACTCTGTTAGTTGAAAGCACAGAACAGAAAGAAGTTTCACAGATTGCTTCTTTGTAGTTTTTGTTTGAAGATATTCCCTTGTCCACTATAGGCCTCTTAGAGCCATGAATGTCCACTTGCATTTTCTACAGAAAGAGTGTTTCAGAACTGTTCAATCAAAATTAAGGTTCAACTGTGTTAGTTTAAAGAACAGAACCGTAAGAAGTTTCACAGATTGCTTCTGTGTAATTTTTATTTGAAGGTGTTCCTTTTTCCACCATAGGCCTCTTAGCGCCCTGAATGTCCACTTGCATTTTCTACAGAAAGGGTGTTTCAGAACTGCTCAATCAAATGTAAGGTTGAACTCTGTCAGTTGAATGCACAGAACTGTAAGATGTTTCACAGATAGCTTCTTTGTAGTTTTTATTTGAACATATACCTTTCTCAACTATAGGCCTCTTAGCGCCCTGAATGTTCACATGCATTTTCTGCAGAAAGAGTGTTTCATTACTTCTCAATATAAACTAAGGTTCAACTCTGTTAGTTGAATGCACAGAACAGTAAGAAGTTTCACAGATTTCTTCTGTGTAGTTTTTATTTGAACATATTCATTTTTCCGCTATAGGCCTCTTAGCGCCCTGAATGTTCACTTGCATTTTCTACAGAAAGAGTGTTTCAGAACTGCTCAATAATAACTAAGGTTCAACTCTGTTAGTTGAATGCACAGAACAGTAAGAAGTTTCGCAGATTGCTTCTGTGCAGTTTTTATTTGAAAATATTCCTTTTTCCAGTATAGGCCTCTTAGCTCCCTGAATGTCCAATTGCATTTTCTATAGAAAGGGTGTTTCAGAAGTGCTCAATCAAAAGTAAGGTTCAACTCTGTTAGATGAATGCAAAGAACAGAAAGAAGTTTCACAGAATCCTTCTGTGTAGTTTGTATTTGAAAGTATTCCTTTTTCCGCTATAGGCCTCTTAGCGCTCCGAAGGTCCACTTGCATTTTCTACAGAAAGAGTGTTTCAGAACTCCTCAATCAAAAGTAAGGTTCAAGTCCGTTAGTTGAATGCACAGAACAGACAGAAGTTTCACAGATAGATTCTGTGTAGTTTTTATGTGAACTTTTTCTTTTTTCCACTAGAGTCCTCTTAGCGCCTTGAATGTCCACTTGTATTTTCTACAGAAAGAGTGTTTCAGAACTGCTCAATCAAAACTGAGGTTCAACTCTGTTAGTTGAATGCACAGAACAGTAAGAAGTTTCACAGATTTCTTCTGTGCAGTTTTTATTTGAAAATATTCCTTTTCCACTATAGGCCGCATAGCGCCCTGAATGTCCAATTGCATTTTCTACAGAAAGAGTGTTTCAGAACTGCTCAATCAAAATTAAGGTTAAACTCTGTTAGTTGAATGCACAGAACAGAAAGAAGTTTCACAGAATGCTTCTGTGTAGTTTGTATTTGAAGGTATTACTTTTTCCGCTATAGGCCTCTTAGCGCTCCGAAGGTCCACTTGCATTTTCTACAGAAAGAGTGTTTCAGAACTTCTCAATCAAAAGTAAGGTTCAACTCCGTTATTTGAATGCACAGAACAGAGAGAAGTTTCACAGATAGCTTCTGTGTAGTTTTTATGTGAACTTTTTCCTTTTTCCACTATAGTCCTCTTAGCGCCCTGAATGTCCACTTGTATTTTCTACAGAAAGAGTGTTTCAGAACTGCTCAATCAAAATTGAGGTTCAACTCTGTTAGTTGAATGCACAGAACAGTAAGAAGTTTCACAGATTTCTTCTGTGCAGTTTTTATTTGAAAATATTCCTTTTCCACTATAGGCCTCTTAGCGCCCTGAATGTCCACTTGCATTTTCTACAGAAAGAGTGTTTCAGAACTGCTCAATCAAAAGTAAAGTTAAACTCTGTTAGTTGAATGCAATGAACAGAAAGAAGTTTCACAGAATGCTTCTGTGTAGTTTTTATTTGAAGATATTACTTTTTCCGCTGTAGGCCTCTTAGCGCTCCGAAGGTCCACGTCCATTTTCTACAGAAAGAGTGTTTCAGAACTGCTCAATCAAAAGTAAGGTTCAACTCTGTTAGTTGAATGCACAGAACAGAAAGAAGTTTCACAGATTGCTTCTGTATAGTTTTTGTTTGAAGATATTCCTTTTTCTACTATGGGCCTCTTAGCGCCATGAATGTCCACTTGCATTTTCTACAGAAAGAGTGTTTCAGAACTGCTCAATCCAAACTAAGGTTCAACTCTGTTAGTTGAATGCACAGAACAGAGAGAAGTTTCACAGATATCTTCTGTGTAGTTTTTATTTGAACCTATTCCTTTTTCCACTATAGGCCTCTTAGCGCCCTGAATGTCCACTTGTATTTTCTACAGAAAGAGTGTTTCAGAACTGCTCAATCAAAACTAAGGTTCAACTCTGTTAGTTGAAAGCACAGAACAGAAAGAAGTTTCACAGATTGCTTCTTTGTAGTTTTTGTTTGAAGATATTCCCTTGTCCACTATAGGCCTCTTAGAGCCATGAATGTCCACTTGCATTTTCTACAGAAAGAGTGTTTCAGAACTGTTCAATCAAAATTAAGGTTCAACTGTGTTAGTTTAAAGAACAGAACCGTAAGAAGTTTCACAGATTGCTTCTGTGTAATTTTTATTTGAAGGTGTTCCTTTTTCCACCATAGGCCTCTTAGCGCCCTGAATGTCCACTTGCATTTTCTACAGAAAGGGTGTTTCAGAACTGCTCAATCAAATGTAAGGTTGAACTCTGTCAGTTGAATGCACAGAACTGTAAGATGTTTCACAGATAGCTTCTTTGTAGTTTTTATTTGAACATATACCTTTCTCAACTATAGGCCTCTTAGCGCCCTGAATGTTCACATGCATTTTCTGCAGAAAGAGTGTTTCATTACTTCTCAATATAAACTAAGGTTCAACTCTGTTAGTTGAATGCACAGAACAGTAAGAAGTTTCACAGATTTCTTCTGTGTAGTTTTTATTTGAACATATTCATTTTTCCGCTATAGGCCTCTTAGCGCCCTGAATGTTCACTTGCATTTTCTACAGAAAGAGTGTTTCAGAACTGCTCAATAATAACTAAGGTTCAACTCTGTTAGTTGAATGCACAGAACAGTAAGAAGTTTCGCAGATTGCTTCTGTGCAGTTTTTATTTGAAAATATTCCTTTTTCCAGTATAGGCCTCTTAGCTCCCTGAATGTCCAATTGCATTTTCTATAGAAAGGGTGTTTCAGAAGTGCTCAATCAAAAGTAAGGTTCAACTCTGTTAGATGAATGCAAAGAACAGAAAGAAGTTTCACAGAATCCTTCTGTGTAGTTTGTATTTGAAAGTATTCCTTTTTCCGCTATAGGCCTCTTAGCGCTCCGAAGGTCCACTTGCATTTTCTACAGAAAGAGTGTTTCAGAACTCCTCAATCAAAAGTAAGGTTCAAGTCCGTTAGTTGAATGCACAGAACAGACAGAAGTTTCACAGATAGATTCTGTGTAGTTTTTATGTGAACTTTTTCTTTTTTCCACTAGAGTCCTCTTAGCGCCTTGAATGTCCACTTGTATTTTCTACAGAAAGAGTGTTTCAGAACTGCTCAATCAAAACTGAGGTTCAACTCTGTTAGTTGAATGCACAGAACAGTAAGAAGTTTCACAGATTTCTTCTGTGCAGTTTTTATTTGAAAATATTCCTTTTCCACTATAGGCCGCATAGCGCCCTGAATGTCCAATTGCATTTTCTACAGAAAGAGTGTTTCAGAACTGCTCAATCAAAATTAAGGTTAAACTCTGTTAGTTGAATGCACAGAACAGAAAGAAGTTTCACAGAATGCTTCTGTGTAGTTTGTATTTGAAGGTATTACTTTTTCCGCTATAGGCCTCTTAGCGCTCCGAAGGTCCACTTGCATTTTCTACAGAAAGAGTGTTTCAGAACTTCTCAATCAAAAGTAAGGTTCAACTCCGTTATTTGAATGCACAGAACAGAGAGAAGTTTCACAGATAGCTTCTGTGTAGTTTTTATGTGAACTTTTTCCTTTTTCCACTATAGTCCTCTTAGCGCCCTGAATGTCCACTTGTATTTTCTACAGAAAGAGTGTTTCAGAACTGCTCAATCAAAATTGAGGTTCAACTCTGTTAGTTGAATGCACAGAACAGTAAGAAGTTTCACAGATTTCTTCTGTGCAGTTTTTATTTGAAAATATTCCTTTTCCACTATAGGCCTCTTAGCGCCCTGAATGTCCACTTGCATTTTCTACAGAAAGAGTGTTTCAGAACTGCTCAATCAAAAGTAAAGTTAAACTCTGTTAGTTGAATGCAATGAACAGAAAGAAGTTTCACAGAATGCTTCTGTGTAGTTTTTATTTGAAGATATTACTTTTTCCGCTGTAGGCCTCTTAGCGCTCCGAAGGTCCACGTCCATTTTCTACAGAAAGAGTGTTTCAGAACTGCTCAATCAAAAGTAAGGTTCAACTCTGTTAGTTGAATGCACAGAACAGAAAGAAGTTTCACAGATTGCTTCTGTATAGTTTTTGTTTGAAGATATTCCTTTTTCTACTATGGGCCTCTTAGCGCCATGAATGTCCACTTGCATTTTCTACAGAAAGAGTGTTTCAGAACTGCTCAATCCAAACTAAGGTTCAACTCTGTTAGTTGAATGCACAGAACAGAGAGAAGTTTCACAGATATCTTCTGTGTAGTTTTTATTTGAACCTATTCCTTTTTCCACTATAGGCCTCTTAGCGCCCTGAATGTCCACTTGTATTTTCTACAGAAAGAGTGTTTCAGAACTGCTCAATCAAAACTAAGGTTCAACTCTGTTAGTTGAAAGCACAGAACAGAAAGAAGTTTCACAGATTGCTTCTTTGTAGTTTTTGTTTGAAGATATTCCCTTGTCCACTATAGGCCTCTTAGAGCCATGAATGTCCACTTGCATTTTCTACAGAAAGAGTGTTTCAGAACTGTTCAATCAAAATTAAGGTTCAACTGTGTTAGTTTAAAGAACAGAACCGTAAGAAGTTTCACAGATTGCTTCTGTGTAATTTTTATTTGAAGGTGTTCCTTTTTCCACCATAGGCCTCTTAGCGCCCTGAATGTCCACTTGCATTTTCTACAGAAAGGGTGTTTCAGAACTGCTCAATCAAATGTAAGGTTGAACTCTGTCAGTTGAATGCACAGAACTGTAAGATGTTTCACAGATAGCTTCTTTGTAGTTTTTATTTGAACATATACCTTTCTCAACTATAGGCCTCTTAGCGCCCTGAATGTTCACATGCATTTTCTGCAGAAAGAGTGTTTCATTACTTCTCAATATAAACTAAGGTTCAACTCTGTTAGTTGAATGCACAGAACAGTAAGAAGTTTCACAGATTTCTTCTGTGTAGTTTTTATTTGAACATATTCATTTTTCCGCTATAGGCCTCTTAGCGCCCTGAATGTTCACTTGCATTTTCTACAGAAAGAGTGTTTCAGAACTGCTCAATAATAACTAAGGTTCAACTCTGTTAGTTGAATGCACAGAACAGTAAGAAGTTTCGCAGATTGCTTCTGTGCAGTTTTTATTTGAAAATATTCCTTTTTCCAGTATAGGCCTCTTAGCTCCCTGAATGTCCAATTGCATTTTCTATAGAAAGGGTGTTTCAGAAGTGCTCAATCAAAAGTAAGGTTCAACTCTGTTAGATGAATGCAAAGAACAGAAAGAAGTTTCACAGAATCCTTCTGTGTAGTTTGTATTTGAAAGTATTCCTTTTTCCGCTATAGGCCTCTTAGCGCTCCGAAGGTCCACTTGCATTTTCTACAGAAAGAGTGTTTCAGAACTCCTCAATCAAAAGTAAGGTTCAAGTCCGTTAGTTGAATGCACAGAACAGACAGAAGTTTCACAGATAGATTCTGTGTAGTTTTTATGTGAACTTTTTCTTTTTTCCACTAGAGTCCTCTTAGCGCCTTGAATGTCCACTTGTATTTTCTACAGAAAGAGTGTTTCAGAACTGCTCAATCAAAACTGAGGTTCAACTCTGTTAGTTGAATGCACAGAACAGTAAGAAGTTTCACAGATTTCTTCTGTGCAGTTTTTATTTGAAAATATTCCTTTTCCACTATAGGCCGCATAGCGCCCTGAATGTCCAATTGCATTTTCTACAGAAAGAGTGTTTCAGAACTGCTCAATCAAAATTAAGGTTAAACTCTGTTAGTTGAATGCACAGAACAGAAAGAAGTTTCACAGAATGCTTCTGTGTAGTTTGTATTTGAAGGTATTACTTTTTCCGCTATAGGCCTCTTAGCGCTCCGAAGGTCCACTTGCATTTTCTACAGAAAGAGTGTTTCAGAACTTCTCAATCAAAAGTAAGGTTCAACTCCGTTATTTGAATGCACAGAACAGAGAAGTTTCACAGATAGCTTCTGTGTAGTTTTTATGTGAACTTTTTCCTTTTTCCACTATAGTCCTCTTAGCGCCCTGAATGTCCACTTGTATTTTCTACAGAAAGAGTGTTTCAGAACTGCTCAATCAAAATTGAGGTTCAACTCTGTTAGTTGAATGCACAGAACAGTAAGAAGTTTCACAGATTTCTTCTGTGCAGTTTTTATTTGAAAATATTCCTTTTCCACTATAGGCCTCTTAGCGCCCTGAATGTCCACTTGCATTTTCTACAGAAAGAGTGTTTCAGAACTGCTCAATCAAAAGTAAAGTTAAACTCTGTTAGTTGAATGCAATGAACAGAAAGAAGTTTCACAGAATGCTTCTGTGTAGTTTTTATTTGAAGATATTACTTTTTCCGCTGTAGGCCTCTTAGCGCTCCGAAGGTCCACGTCCATTTTCTACAGAAAGAGTGTTTCAGAACTGCTCAATCAAAAGTAAGGTTCAACTCTGTTAGTTGAATGCACAGAACAGAAAGAAGTTTCACAGATTGCTTCTGTATAGTTTTTGTTTGAAGATATTCCTTTTTCTACTATGGGCCTCTTAGCGCCATGAATGTCCACTTGCATTTTCTACAGAAAGAGTGTTTCAGAACTGCTCAATCCAAACTAAGGTTCAACTCTGTTAGTTGAATGCACAGAACAGAGAGAAGTTTCACAGATATCTTCTGTGTAGTTTTTATTTGAACCTATTCCTTTTTCCACTATAGGCCTCTTAGCGCCCTGAATGTCCACTTGTATTTTCTACAGAAAGAGTGTTTCAGAACTGCTCAATCAAAACTAAGGTTCAACTCTGTTAGTTGAAAGCACAGAACAGAAAGAAGTTTCACAGATTGCTTCTTTGTAGTTTTTGTTTGAAGATATTCCCTTGTCCACTATAGGCCTCTTAGAGCCATGAATGTCCACTTGCATTTTCTACAGAAAGAGTGTTTCAGAACTGTTCAATCAAAATTAAGGTTCAACTGTGTTAGTTTAAAGAACAGAACCGTAAGAAGTTTCACAGATTGCTTCTGTGTAATTTTTATTTGAAGGTGTTCCTTTTTCCACCATAGGCCTCTTAGCGCCCTGAATGTCCACTTGCATTTTCTACAGAAAGGGTGTTTCAGAACTGCTCAATCAAATGTAAGGTTGAACTCTGTCAGTTGAATGCACAGAACTGTAAGATGTTTCACAGATAGCTTCTTTGTAGTTTTTATTTGAACATATACCTTTCTCAACTATAGGCCTCTTAGCGCCCTGAATGTTCACATGCATTTTCTGCAGAAAGAGTGTTTCATTACTTCTCAATATAAACTAAGGTTCAACTCTGTTAGTTGAATGCACAGAACAGTAAGAAGTTTCACAGATTTCTTCTGTGTAGTTTTTATTTGAACATATTCATTTTTCCGCTATAGGCCTCTTAGCGCCCTGAATGTTCACTTGCATTTTCTACAGAAAGAGTGTTTCAGAACTGCTCAATAATAACTAAGGTTCAACTCTGTTAGTTGAATGCACAGAACAGTAAGAAGTTTCGCAGATTGCTTCTGTGCAGTTTTTATTTGAAAATATTCCTTTTTCCAGTATAGGCCTCTTAGCTCCCTGAATGTCCAATTGCATTTTCTATAGAAAGGGTGTTTCAGAAGTGCTCAATCAAAAGTAAGGTTCAACTCTGTTAGATGAATGCAAAGAACAGAAAGAAGTTTCACAGAATCCTTCTGTGTAGTTTGTATTTGAAAGTATTCCTTTTTCCGCTATAGGCCTCTTAGCGCTCCGAAGGTCCACTTGCATTTTCTACAGAAAGAGTGTTTCAGAACTCCTCAATCAAAAGTAAGGTTCAAGTCCGTTAGTTGAATGCACAGAACAGACAGAAGTTTCACAGATAGATTCTGTGTAGTTTTTATGTGAACTTTTTCTTTTTTCCACTAAGTCCTCTTAGCGCCTTGAATGTCCACTTGTATTTTCTACAGAAAGAGTGTTTCAGAACTGCTCAATCAAAACTGAGGTTCAACTCTGTTAGTTGAATGCACAGAACAGTAAGAAGTTTCACAGATTTCTTCTGTGCAGTTTTTATTTGAAAATATTCCTTTTCCACTATAGGCCGCATAGCGCCCTGAATGTCCAATTGCATTTTCTACAGAAAGAGTGTTTCAGAACTGCTCAATCAAAATTAAGGTTAAACTCTGTTAGTTGAATGCACAGAACAGAAAGAAGTTTCACAGAATGCTTCTGTGTAGTTTGTATTTGAAGGTATTACTTTTTCCGCTATAGGCCTCTTAGCGCTCCGAAGGTCCACTTGCATTTTCTACAGAAAGAGTGTTTCAGAACTTCTCAATCAAAAGTAAGGTTCAACTCCGTTATTTGAATGCACAGAACAGAGAGAAGTTTCACAGATAGCTTCTGTGTAGTTTTTATGTGAACTTTTTCCTTTTTCCACTATAGTCCTCTTAGCGCCCTGAATGTCCACTTGTATTTTCTACAGAAAGAGTGTTTCAGAACTGCTCAATCAAAATTGAGGTTCAACTCTGTTAGTTGAATGCACAGAACAGTAAGAAGTTTCACAGATTTCTTCTGTGCAGTTTTTATTTGAAAATATTCCTTTTCCACTATAGGCCTCTTAGCGCCCTGAATGTCCACTTGCATTTTCTACAGAAAGAGTGTTTCAGAACTGCTCAATCAAAAGTAAAGTTAAACTCTGTTAGTTGAATGCAATGAACAGAAAGAAGTTTCACAGAATGCTTCTGTGTAGTTTTTATTTGAAGATATTACTTTTTCCGCTGTAGGCCTCTTAGCGCTCCGAAGGTCCACGTCCATTTTCTACAGAAAGAGTGTTTCAGAACTGCTCAATCAAAAGTAAGGTTCAACTCTGTTAGTTGAATGCACAGAACAGAAAGAAGTTTCACAGATTGCTTCTGTATAGTTTTTGTTTGAAGATATTCCTTTTTCTACTATGGGCCTCTTAGCGCCATGAATGTCCACTTGCATTTTCTACAGAAAGAGTGTTTCAGAACTGCTCAATCCAAACTAAGGTTCAACTCTGTTAGTTGAATGCACAGAACAGAGAGAAGTTTCACAGATATCTTCTGTGTAGTTTTTATTTGAACCTATTCCTTTTTCCACTATAGGCCTCTTAGCGCCCTGAATGTCCACTTGTATTTTCTACAGAAAGAGTGTTTCAGAACTGCTCAATCAAAACTAAGGTTCAACTCTGTTAGTTGAAAGCACAGAACAGAAAGAAGTTTCACAGATTGCTTCTTTGTAGTTTTTGTTTGAAGATATTCCCTTGTCCACTATAGGCCTCTTAGAGCCATGAATGTCCACTTGCATTTTCTACAGAAAGAGTGTTTCAGAACTGTTCAATCAAAATTAAGGTTCAACTGTGTTAGTTTAAAGAACAGAACCGTAAGAAGTTTCACAGATTGCTTCTGTGTAATTTTTATTTGAAGGTGTTCCTTTTTCCACCATAGGCCTCTTAGCGCCCTGAATGTCCACTTGCATTTTCTACAGAAAGGGTGTTTCAGAACTGCTCAATCAAATGTAAGGTTGAACTCTGTCAGTTGAATGCACAGAACTGTAAGATGTTTCACAGATAGCTTCTTTGTAGTTTTTATTTGAACATATACCTTTCTCAACTATAGGCCTCTTAGCGCCCTGAATGTTCACATGCATTTTCTGCAGAAAGAGTGTTTCATTACTTCTCAATATAAACTAAGGTTCAACTCTGTTAGTTGAATGCACAGAACAGTAAGAAGTTTCACAGATTTCTTCTGTGTAGTTTTTATTTGAACATATTCATTTTTCCGCTATAGGCCTCTTAGCGCCCTGAATGTTCACTTGCATTTTCTACAGAAAGAGTGTTTCAGAACTGCTCAATAATAACTAAGGTTCAACTCTGTTAGTTGAATGCACAGAACAGTAAGAAGTTTCGCAGATTGCTTCTGTGCAGTTTTTATTTGAAAATATTCCTTTTTCCAGTATAGGCCTCTTAGCTCCCTGAATGTCCAATTGCATTTTCTATAGAAAGGGTGTTTCAGAAGTGCTCAATCAAAAGTAAGGTTCAACTCTGTTAGATGAATGCAAAGAACAGAAAGAAGTTTCACAGAATCCTTCTGTGTAGTTTGTATTTGAAAGTATTCCTTTTTCCGCTATAGGCCTCTTAGCGCTCCGAAGGTCCACTTGCATTTTCTACAGAAAGAGTGTTTCAGAACTCCTCAATCAAAAGTAAGGTTCAAGTCCGTTAGTTGAATGCACAGAACAGACAGAAGTTTCACAGATAGATTCTGTGTAGTTTTTATGTGAACTTTTTCTTTTTTCCACTAAGTCCTCTTAGCGCCTTGAATGTCCACTTGTATTTTCTACAGAAAGAGTGTTTCAGAACTGCTCAATCAAAACTGAGGTTCAACTCTGTTAGTTGAATGCACAGAACAGTAAGAAGTTTCACAGATTTCTTCTGTGCAGTTTTTATTTGAAAATATTCCTTTTCCACTATAGGCCGCATAGCGCCCTGAATGTCCAATTGCATTTTCTACAGAAAGAGTGTTTCAGAACTGCTCAATCAAAATTAAGGTTAAACTCTGTTAGTTGAATGCACAGAACAGAAAGAAGTTTCACAGAATGCTTCTGTGTAGTTTGTATTTGAAGGTATTACTTTTTCCGCTATAGGCCTCTTAGCGCTCCGAAGGTCCACTTGCATTTTCTACAGAAAGAGTGTTTCAGAACTTCTCAATCAAAAGTAAGGTTCAACTCCGTTATTTGAATGCACAGAACAGAGAGAAGTTTCACAGATAGCTTCTGTGTAGTTTTTATGTGAACTTTTTCCTTTTCCACTATAGGCCTCTTAGCGCCCTGAATGTCCACTTGTATTTTCTACAGAAAGAGTGTTTCAGAACTGCTCAATCAAAATTGAGGTTCAACTCTGTTAGTTGAATGCACAGAACAGTAAGAAGTTTCACAGATTTCTTCTGTGCAGTTTTTATTTGAAAATATTCCTTTTCCACTATAGGCCTCTTAGCGCCCTGAATGTCCACTTGCATTTTCTACAGAAAGAGTGTTTCAGAACTGCTCAATCAAAAGTAAAGTTAAACTCTGTTAGTTGAATGCAATGAACAGAAAGAAGTTTCACAGAATGCTTCTGTGTAGTTTTTATTTGAAGATATTACTTTTTCCGCTGTAGGCCTCTTAGCGCTCCGAAGGTCCACGTCCATTTTCTACAGAAAGAGTGTTTCAGAACTGCTCAATCAAAAGTAAGGTTCAACTCTGTTAGTTGAATGCACAGAACAGAAAGAAGTTTCACAGATTGCTTCTGTATAGTTTTTGTTTGAAGATATTCCTTTTTCTACTATGGGCCTCTTAGCGCCATGAATGTCCACTTGCATTTTCTACAGAAAGAGTGTTTCAGAACTGCTCAATCCAAACTAAGGTTCAACTCTGTTAGTTGAATGCACAGAACAGAGAGAAGTTTCACAGATATCTTCTGTGTAGTTTTTATTTGAACCTATTCCTTTTTCCACTATAGGCCTCTTAGCGCCCTGAATGTCCACTTGTATTTTCTACAGAAAGAGTGTTTCAGAACTGCTCAATCAAAACTAAGGTTCAACTCTGTTAGTTGAAAGCACAGAACAGAAAGAAGTTTCACAGATTGCTTCTTTGTAGTTTTTGTTTGAAGATATTCCCTTGTCCACTATAGGCCTCTTAGAGCCATGAATGTCCACTTGCATTTTCTACAGAAAGAGTGTTTCAGAACTGTTCAATCAAAATTAAGGTTCAACTGTGTTAGTTTAAAGAACAGAACCGTAAGAAGTTTCACAGATTGCTTCTGTGTAATTTTTATTTGAAGGTGTTCCTTTTTCCACCATAGGCCTCTTAGCGCCCTGAATGTCCACTTGCATTTTCTACAGAAAGGGTGTTTCAGAACTGCTCAATCAAATGTAAGGTTGAACTCTGTCAGTTGAATGCACAGAACTGTAAGATGTTTCACAGATAGCTTCTTTGTAGTTTTTATTTGAACATATACCTTTCTCAACTATAGGCCTCTTAGCGCCCTGAATGTTCACATGCATTTTCTGCAGAAAGAGTGTTTCATTACTTCTCAATATAAACTAAGGTTCAACTCTGTTAGTTGAATGCACAGAACAGTAAGAAGTTTCACAGATTTCTTCTGTGTAGTTTTTATTTGAACATATTCATTTTTCCGCTATAGGCCTCTTAGCGCCCTGAATGTTCACTTGCATTTTCTACAGAAAGAGTGTTTCAGAACTGCTCAATAATAACTAAGGTTCAACTCTGTTAGTTGAATGCACAGAACAGTAAGAAGTTTCGCAGATTGCTTCTGTGCAGTTTTTATTTGAAAATATTCCTTTTTCCAGTATAGGCCTCTTAGCTCCCTGAATGTCCAATTGCATTTTCTATAGAAAGGGTGTTTCAGAAGTGCTCAATCAAAAGTAAGGTTCAACTCTGTTAGATGAATGCAAAGAACAGAAAGAAGTTTCACAGAATCCTTCTGTGTAGTTTGTATTTGAAAGTATTCCTTTTTCCGCTATAGGCCTCTTAGCGCTCCGAAGGTCCACTTGCATTTTCTACAGAAAGAGTGTTTCAGAACTCCTCAATCAAAAGTAAGGTTCAAGTCCGTTAGTTGAATGCACAGAACAGACAGAAGTTTCACAGATAGATTCTGTGTAGTTTTTATGTGAACTTTTTCTTTTTTCCACTAAGTCCTCTTAGCGCCTTGAATGTCCACTTGTATTTTCTACAGAAAGAGTGTTTCAGAACTGCTCAATCAAAACTGAGGTTCAACTCTGTTAGTTGAATGCACAGAACAGTAAGAAGTTTCACAGATTTCTTCTGTGCAGTTTTTATTTGAAAATATTCCTTTTCCACTATAGGCCGCATAGCGCCCTGAATGTCCAATTGCATTTTCTACAGAAAGAGTGTTTCAGAACTGCTCAATCAAAATTAAGGTTAAACTCTGTTAGTTGAATGCACAGAACAGAAAGAAGTTTCACAGAATGCTTCTGTGTAGTTTGTATTTGAAGGTATTACTTTTTCCGCTATAGGCCTCTTAGCGCTCCGAAGGTCCACTTGCATTTTCTACAGAAAGAGTGTTTCAGAACTTCTCAATCAAAAGTAAGGTTCAACTCCGTTATTTGAATGCACAGAACAGAGAGAAGTTTCACAGATAGCTTCTGTGTAGTTTTTATGTGAACTTTTTCCTTTTTCCACTATAGTCCTCTTAGCGCCCTGAATGTCCACTTGTATTTTCTACAGAAAGAGTGTTTCAGAACTGCTCAATCAAAATTGAGGTTCAACTCTGTTAGTTGAATGCACAGAACAGTAAGAAGTTTCACAGATTTCTTCTGTGCAGTTTTTATTTGAAAATATTCCTTTTCCACTATAGGCCTCTTAGCGCCCTGAATGTCCACTTGCATTTTCTACAGAAAGAGTGTTTCAGAACTGCTCAATCAAAAGTAAAGTTAAACTCTGTTAGTTGAATGCAATGAACAGAAAGAAGTTTCACAGAATGCTTCTGTGTAGTTTTTATTTGAAGATATTACTTTTTCCGCTGTAGGCCTCTTAGCGCTCCGAAGGTCCACGTCCATTTTCTACAGAAAGAGTGTTTCAGAACTGCTCAATCAAAAGTAAGGTTCAACTCTGTTAGTTGAATGCACAGAACAGAAAGAAGTTTCACAGATTGCTTCTGTATAGTTTTTGTTTGAAGATATTCCTTTTTCTACTATGGGCCTCTTAGCGCCATGAATGTCCACTTGCATTTTCTACAGAAAGAGTGTTTCAGAACTGCTCAATCCAAACTAAGGTTCAACTCTGTTAGTTGAATGCACAGAACAGAGAGAAGTTTCACAGATATCTTCTGTGTAGTTTTTATTTGAACCTATTCCTTTTTCCACTATAGGCCTCTTAGCGCCCTGAATGTCCACTTGTATTTTCTACAGAAAGAGTGTTTCAGAACTGCTCAATCAAAACTAAGGTTCAACTCTGTTAGTTGAAAGCACAGAACAGAAAGAAGTTTCACAGATTGCTTCTTTGTAGTTTTTGTTTGAAGATATTCCCTTGTCCACTATAGGCCTCTTAGAGCCATGAATGTCCACTTGCATTTTCTACAGAAAGAGTGTTTCAGAACTGTTCAATCAAAATTAAGGTTCAACTGTGTTAGTTTAAAGAACAGAACCGTAAGAAGTTTCACAGATTGCTTCTGTGTAATTTTTATTTGAAGGTGTTCCTTTTTCCACCATAGGCCTCTTAGCGCCCTGAATGTCCACTTGCATTTTCTACAGAAAGGGTGTTTCAGAACTGCTCAATCAAATGTAAGGTTGAACTCTGTCAGTTGAATGCACAGAACTGTAAGATGTTTCACAGATAGCTTCTTTGTAGTTTTTATTTGAACATATACCTTTCTCAACTATAGGCCTCTTAGCGCCCTGAATGTTCACATGCATTTTCTGCAGAAAGAGTGTTTCATTACTTCTCAATATAAACTAAGGTTCAACTCTGTTAGTTGAATGCACAGAACAGTAAGAAGTTTCACAGATTTCTTCTGTGTAGTTTTTATTTGAACATATTCATTTTTCCGCTATAGGCCTCTTAGCGCCCTGAATGTTCACTTGCATTTTCTACAGAAAGAGTGTTTCAGAACTGCTCAATAATAACTAAGGTTCAACTCTGTTAGTTGAATGCACAGAACAGTAAGAAGTTTCGCAGATTGCTTCTGTGCAGTTTTTATTTGAAAATATTCCTTTTTCCAGTATAGGCCTCTTAGCTCCCTGAATGTCCAATTGCATTTTCTATAGAAAGGGTGTTTCAGAAGTGCTCAATCAAAAGTAAGGTTCAACTCTGTTAGATGAATGCAAAGAACAGAAAGAAGTTTCACAGAATCCTTCTGTGTAGTTTGTATTTGAAAGTATTCCTTTTTCCGCTATAGGCCTCTTAGCGCTCCGAAGGTCCACTTGCATTTTCTACAGAAAGAGTGTTTCAGAACTCCTCAATCAAAAGTAAGGTTCAAGTCCGTTAGTTGAATGCACAGAACAGACAGAAGTTTCACAGATAGATTCTGTGTAGTTTTTATGTGAACTTTTTCTTTTTTCCACTATAGTCCTCTTAGCGCCTTGAATGTCCACTTGTATTTTCTACAGAAAGAGTGTTTCAGAACTGCTCAATCAAAACTGAGGTTCAACTCTGTTAGTTGAATGCACAGAACAGTAAGAAGTTTCACAGATTTCTTCTGTGCAGTTTTTATTTGAAAATATTCCTTTTCCACTATAGGCCGCATAGCGCCCTGAATGTCCAATTGCATTTTCTACAGAAAGAGTGTTTCAGAACTGCTCAATCAAAATTAAGGTTAAACTCTGTTAGTTGAATGCACAGAACAGAAAGAAGTTTCACAGAATGCTTCTGTGTAGTTTGTATTTGAAGGTATTACTTTTTCCGCTATAGGCCTCTTAGCGCTCCGAAGGTCCACTTGCATTTTCTACAGAAAGAGTGTTTCAGAACTTCTCAATCAAAAGTAAGGTTCAACTCCGTTATTTGAATGCACAGAACAGAGAGAAGTTTCACAGATAGCTTCTGTGTAGTTTTTATGTGAACTTTTTCCTTTTTCCACTATAGTCCTCTTAGCGCCCTGAATGTCCACTTGTATTTTCTACAGAAAGAGTGTTTCAGAACTGCTCAATCAAAATTGAGGTTCAACTCTGTTAGTTGAATGCACAGAACAGTAAGAAGTTTCACAGATTTCTTCTGTGCAGTTTTTATTTGAAAATATTCCTTTTCCACTATAGGCCTCTTAGCGCCCTGAATGTCCACTTGCATTTTCTACAGAAAGAGTGTTTCAGAACTGCTCAATCAAAAGTAAAGTTAAACTCTGTTAGTTGAATGCAATGAACAGAAAGAAGTTTCACAGAATGCTTCTGTGTAGTTTTTATTTGAAGATATTACTTTTTCCGCTGTAGGCCTCTTAGCGCTCCGAAGGTCCACGTCCATTTTCTACAGAAAGAGTGTTTCAGAACTGCTCAATCAAAAGTAAGGTTCAACTCTGTTAGTTGAATGCACAGAACAGAAAGAAGTTTCACAGATTGCTTCTGTATAGTTTTTGTTTGAAGATATTCCTTTTTCTACTATGGGCCTCTTAGCGCCATGAATGTCCACTTGCATTTTCTACAGAAAGAGTGTTTCAGAACTGCTCAATCCAAACTAAGGTTCAACTCTGTTAGTTGAATGCACAGAACAGAGAGAAGTTTCACAGATATCTTCTGTGTAGTTTTTATTTGAACCTATTCCTTTTTCCACTATAGGCCTCTTAGCGCCCTGAATGTCCACTTGTATTTTCTACAGAAAGAGTGTTTCAGAACTGCTCAATCAAAACTAAGGTTCAACTCTGTTAGTTGAAAGCACAGAACAGAAAGAAGTTTCACAGATTGCTTCTTTGTAGTTTTTGTTTGAAGATATTCCCTTGTCCACTATAGGCCTCTTAGAGCCATGAATGTCCACTTGCATTTTCTACAGAAAGAGTGTTTCAGAACTGTTCAATCAAAATTAAGGTTCAACTGTGTTAGTTTAAAGAACAGAACCGTAAGAAGTTTCACAGATTGCTTCTGTGTAATTTTTATTTGAAGGTGTTCCTTTTTCCACCATAGGCCTCTTAGCGCCCTGAATGTCCACTTGCATTTTCTACAGAAAGGGTGTTTCAGAACTGCTCAATCAAATGTAAGGTTGAACTCTGTCAGTTGAATGCACAGAACTGTAAGATGTTTCACAGATAGCTTCTTTGTAGTTTTTATTTGAACATATACCTTTCTCAACTATAGGCCTCTTAGCGCCCTGAATGTTCACATGCATTTTCTGCAGAAAGAGTGTTTCATTACTTCTCAATATAAACTAAGGTTCAACTCTGTTAGTTGAATGCACAGAACAGTAAGAAGTTTCACAGATTTCTTCTGTGTAGTTTTTATTTGAACATATTCATTTTTCCGCTATAGGCCTCTTAGCGCCCTGAATGTTCACTTGCATTTTCTACAGAAAGAGTGTTTCAGAACTGCTCAATAATAACTAAGGTTCAACTCTGTTAGTTGAATGCACAGAACAGTAAGAAGTTTCGCAGATTGCTTCTGTGCAGTTTTTATTTGAAAATATTCCTTTTTCCAGTATAGGCCTCTTAGCTCCCTGAATGTCCAATTGCATTTTCTATAGAAAGGGTGTTTCAGAAGTGCTCAATCAAAAGTAAGGTTCAACTCTGTTAGATGAATGCAAAGAACAGAAAGAAGTTTCACAGAATCCTTCTGTGTAGTTTGTATTTGAAAGTATTCCTTTTTCCGCTATAGGCCTCTTAGCGCTCCGAAGGTCCACTTGCATTTTCTACAGAAAGAGTGTTTCAGAACTCCTCAATCAAAAGTAAGGTTCAAGTCCGTTAGTTGAATGCACAGAACAGACAGAAGTTTCACAGATAGATTCTGTGTAGTTTTTATGTGAACTTTTTCTTTTTTCCACTATAGTCCTCTTAGCGCCTTGAATGTCCACTTGTATTTTCTACAGAAAGAGTGTTTCAGAACTGCTCAATCAAAACTGAGGTTCAACTCTGTTAGTTGAATGCACAGAACAGTAAGAAGTTTCACAGATTTCTTCTGTGCAGTTTTTATTTGAAAATATTCCTTTTCCACTATAGGCCGCATAGCGCCCTGAATGTCCAATTGCATTTTCTACAGAAAGAGTGTTTCAGAACTGCTCAATCAAAATTAAGGTTAAACTCTGTTAGTTGAATGCACAGAACAGAAAGAAGTTTCACAGAATGCTTCTGTGTAGTTTGTATTTGAAGGTATTACTTTTTCCGCTATAGGCCTCTTAGCGCTCCGAAGGTCCACTTGCATTTTCTACAGAAAGAGTGTTTCAGAACTTCTCAATCAAAAGTAAGGTTCAACTCCGTTATTTGAATGCACAGAACAGAGAGAAGTTTCACAGATAGCTTCTGTGTAGTTTTTATGTGAACTTTTTCCTTTTTCCACTATAGTCCTCTTAGCGCCCTGAATGTCCACTTGTATTTTCTACAGAAAGAGTGTTTCAGAACTGCTCAATCAAAATTGAGGTTCAACTCTGTTAGTTGAATGCACAGAACAGTAAGAAGTTTCACAGATTTCTTCTGTGCAGTTTTTATTTGAAAATATTCCTTTTCCACTATAGGCCTCTTAGCGCCCTGAATGTCCACTTGCATTTTCTACAGAAAGAGTGTTTCAGAACTGCTCAATCAAAAGTAAAGTTAAACTCTGTTAGTTGAATGCAATGAACAGAAAGAAGTTTCACAGAATGCTTCTGTGTAGTTTTTATTTGAAGATATTACTTTTTCCGCTGTAGGCCTCTTAGCGCTCCGAAGGTCCACGTCCATTTTCTACAGAAAGAGTGTTTCAGAACTGCTCAATCAAAAGTAAGGTTCAACTCTGTTAGTTGAATGCACAGAACAGAAAGAAGTTTCACAGATTGCTTCTGTATAGTTTTTGTTTGAAGATATTCCTTTTTCTACTATGGGCCTCTTAGCGCCATGAATGTCCACTTGCATTTTCTACAGAAAGAGTGTTTCAGAACTGCTCAATCCAAACTAAGGTTCAACTCTGTTAGTTGAATGCACAGAACAGAGAGAAGTTTCACAGATATCTTCTGTGTAGTTTTTATTTGAACCTATTCCTTTTTCCACTATAGGCCTCTTAGCGCCCTGAATGTCCACTTGTATTTTCTACAGAAAGAGTGTTTCAGAACTGCTCAATCAAAACTAAGGTTCAACTCTGTTAGTTGAAAGCACAGAACAGAAAGAAGTTTCACAGATTGCTTCTTTGTAGTTTTTGTTTGAAGATATTCCCTTGTCCACTATAGGCCTCTTAGAGCCATGAATGTCCACTTGCATTTTCTACAGAAAGAGTGTTTCAGAACTGTTCAATCAAAATTAAGGTTCAACTGTGTTAGTTTAAAGAACAGAACCGTAAGAAGTTTCACAGATTGCTTCTGTGTAATTTTTATTTGAAGGTGTTCCTTTTTCCACCATAGGCCTCTTAGCGCCCTGAATGTCCACTTGCATTTTCTACAGAAAGGGTGTTTCAGAACTGCTCAATCAAATGTAAGGTTGAACTCTGTCAGTTGAATGCACAGAACTGTAAGATGTTTCACAGATAGCTTCTTTGTAGTTTTTATTTGAACATATACCTTTCTCAACTATAGGCCTCTTAGCGCCCTGAATGTTCACATGCATTTTCTGCAGAAAGAGTGTTTCATTACTTCTCAATATAAACTAAGGTTCAACTCTGTTAGTTGAATGCACAGAACAGTAAGAAGTTTCACAGATTTCTTCTGTGTAGTTTTTATTTGAACATATTCATTTTTCCGCTATAGGCCTCTTAGCGCCCTGAATGTTCACTTGCATTTTCTACAGAAAGAGTGTTTCAGAACTGCTCAATAATAACTAAGGTTCAACTCTGTTAGTTGAATGCACAGAACAGTAAGAAGTTTCGCAGATTGCTTCTGTGCAGTTTTTATTTGAAAATATTCCTTTTTCCAGTATAGGCCTCTTAGCTCCCTGAATGTCCAATTGCATTTTCTATAGAAAGGGTGTTTCAGAAGTGCTCAATCAAAAGTAAGGTTCAACTCTGTTAGATGAATGCAAAGAACAGAAAGAAGTTTCACAGAATCCTTCTGTGTAGTTTGTATTTGAAAGTATTCCTTTTTCCGCTATAGGCCTCTTAGCGCTCCGAAGGTCCACTTGCATTTTCTACAGAAAGAGTGTTTCAGAACTCCTCAATCAAAAGTAAGGTTCAAGTCCGTTAGTTGAATGCACAGAACAGACAGAAGTTTCACAGATAGATTCTGTGTAGTTTTTATGTGAACTTTTTCTTTTTTCCACTATAGTCCTCTTAGCGCCTTGAATGTCCACTTGTATTTTCTACAGAAAGAGTGTTTCAGAACTGCTCAATCAAAACTGAGGTTCAACTCTGTTAGTTGAATGCACAGAACAGTAAGAAGTTTCACAGATTTCTTCTGTGCAGTTTTTATTTGAAAATATTCCTTTTCCACTATAGGCCGCATAGCGCCCTGAATGTCCAATTGCATTTTCTACAGAAAGAGTGTTTCAGAACTGCTCAATCAAAATTAAGGTTAAACTCTGTTAGTTGAATGCACAGAACAGAAAGAAGTTTCACAGAATGCTTCTGTGTAGTTTGTATTTGAAGGTATTACTTTTTCCGCTATAGGCCTCTTAGCGCTCCGAAGGTCCACTTGCATTTTCTACAGAAAGAGTGTTTCAGAACTTCTCAATCAAAAGTAAGGTTCAACTCCGTTATTTGAATGCACAGAACAGAGAGAAGTTTCACAGATAGCTTCTGTGTAGTTTTTATGTGAACTTTTTCCTTTTTCCACTATAGTCCTCTTAGCGCCCTGAATGTCCACTTGTATTTTCTACAGAAAGAGTGTTTCAGAACTGCTCAATCAAAATTGAGGTTCAACTCTGTTAGTTGAATGCACAGAACAGTAAGAAGTTTCACAGATTTCTTCTGTGCAGTTTTTATTTGAAAATATTCCTTTTCCACTATAGGCCTCTTAGCGCCCTGAATGTCCACTTGCATTTTCTACAGAAAGAGTGTTTCAGAACTGCTCAATCAAAAGTAAAGTTAAACTCTGTTAGTTGAATGCAATGAACAGAAAGAAGTTTCACAGAATGCTTCTGTGTAGTTTTTATTTGAAGATATTACTTTTTCCGCTGTAGGCCTCTTAGCGCTCCGAAGGTCCACGTCCATTTTCTACAGAAAGAGTGTTTCAGAACTGCTCAATCAAAAGTAAGGTTCAACTCTGTTAGTTGAATGCACAGAACAGAAAGAAGTTTCACAGATTGCTTCTGTATAGTTTTTGTTTGAAGATATTCCTTTTTCTACTATGGGCCTCTTAGCGCCATGAATGTCCACTTGCATTTTCTACAGAAAGAGTGTTTCAGAACTGCTCAATCCAAACTAAGGTTCAACTCTGTTAGTTGAATGCACAGAACAGAGAGAAGTTTCACAGATATCTTCTGTGTAGTTTTTATTTGAACCTATTCCTTTTTCCACTATAGGCCTCTTAGCGCCCTGAATGTCCACTTGTATTTTCTACAGAAAGAGTGTTTCAGAACTGCTCAATCAAAACTAAGGTTCAACTCTGTTAGTTGAAAGCACAGAACAGAAAGAAGTTTCACAGATTGCTTCTTTGTAGTTTTTGTTTGAAGATATTCCCTTGTCCACTATAGGCCTCTTAGAGCCATGAATGTCCACTTGCATTTTCTACAGAAAGAGTGTTTCAGAACTGTTCAATCAAAATTAAGGTTCAACTGTGTTAGTTTAAAGAACAGAACCGTAAGAAGTTTCACAGATTGCTTCTGTGTAATTTTTATTTGAAGGTGTTCCTTTTTCCACCATAGGCCTCTTAGCGCCCTGAATGTCCACTTGCATTTTCTACAGAAAGGGTGTTTCAGAACTGCTCAATCAAATGTAAGGTTGAACTCTGTCAGTTGAATGCACAGAACTGTAAGATGTTTCACAGATAGCTTCTTTGTAGTTTTTATTTGAACATATACCTTTCTCAACTATAGGCCTCTTAGCGCCCTGAATGTTCACATGCATTTTCTGCAGAAAGAGTGTTTCATTACTTCTCAATATAAACTAAGGTTCAACTCTGTTAGTTGAATGCACAGAACAGTAAGAAGTTTCACAGATTTCTTCTGTGTAGTTTTTATTTGAACATATTCATTTTTCCGCTATAGGCCTCTTAGCGCCCTGAATGTTCACTTGCATTTTCTACAGAAAGAGTGTTTCAGAACTGCTCAATAATAACTAAGGTTCAACTCTGTTAGTTGAATGCACAGAACAGTAAGAAGTTTCGCAGATTGCTTCTGTGCAGTTTTTATTTGAAAATATTCCTTTTTCCAGTATAGGCCTCTTAGCTCCCTGAATGTCCAATTGCATTTTCTATAGAAAGGGTGTTTCAGAAGTGCTCAATCAAAAGTAAGGTTCAACTCTGTTAGATGAATGCAAAGAACAGAAAGAAGTTTCACAGAATCCTTCTGTGTAGTTTGTATTTGAAAGTATTCCTTTTTCCGCTATAGGCCTCTTAGCGCTCCGAAGGTCCACTTGCATTTTCTACAGAAAGAGTGTTTCAGAACTCCTCAATCAAAAGTAAGGTTCAAGTCCGTTAGTTGAATGCACAGAACAGACAGAAGTTTCACAGATAGATTCTGTGTAGTTTTTATGTGAACTTTTTCTTTTTTCCACTATAGTCCTCTTAGCGCCTTGAATGTCCACTTGTATTTTCTACAGAAAGAGTGTTTCAGAACTGCTCAATCAAAACTGAGGTTCAACTCTGTTAGTTGAATGCACAGAACAGTAAGAAGTTTCACAGATTTCTTCTGTGCAGTTTTTATTTGAAAATATTCCTTTTCCACTATAGGCCGCATAGCGCCCTGAATGTCCAATTGCATTTTCTACAGAAAGAGTGTTTCAGAACTGCTCAATCAAAATTAAGGTTAAACTCTGTTAGTTGAATGCACAGAACAGAAAGAAGTTTCACAGAATGCTTCTGTGTAGTTTGTATTTGAAGGTATTACTTTTTCCGCTATAGGCCTCTTAGCGCTCCGAAGGTCCACTTGCATTTTCTACAGAAAGAGTGTTTCAGAACTTCTCAATCAAAAGTAAGGTTCAACTCCGTTATTTGAATGCACAGAACAGAGAGAAGTTTCACAGATAGCTTCTGTGTAGTTTTTATGTGAACTTTTTCCTTTTTCCACTATAGTCCTCTTAGCGCCCTGAATGTCCACTTGTATTTTCTACAGAAAGAGTGTTTCAGAACTGCTCAATCAAAATTGAGGTTCAACTCTGTTAGTTGAATGCACAGAACAGTAAGAAGTTTCACAGATTTCTTCTGTGCAGTTTTTATTTGAAAATATTCCTTTTCCACTATAGGCCTCTTAGCGCCCTGAATGTCCACTTGCATTTTCTACAGAAAGAGTGTTTCAGAACTGCTCAATCAAAAGTAAAGTTAAACTCTGTTAGTTGAATGCAATGAACAGAAAGAAGTTTCACAGAATGCTTCTGTGTAGTTTTTATTTGAAGATATTACTTTTTCCGCTGTAGGCCTCTTAGCGCTCCGAAGGTCCACGTCCATTTTCTACAGAAAGAGTGTTTCAGAACTGCTCAATCAAAAGTAAGGTTCAACTCTGTTAGTTGAATGCACAGAACAGAAAGAAGTTTCACAGATTGCTTCTGTATAGTTTTTGTTTGAAGATATTCCTTTTTCTACTATGGGCCTCTTAGCGCCATGAATGTCCACTTGCATTTTCTACAGAAAGAGTGTTTCAGAACTGCTCAATCCAAACTAAGGTTCAACTCTGTTAGTTGAATGCACAGAACAGAGAGAAGTTTCACAGATATCTTCTGTGTAGTTTTTATTTGAACCTATTCCTTTTTCCACTATAGGCCTCTTAGCGCCCTGAATGTCCACTTGTATTTTCTACAGAAAGAGTGTTTCAGAACTGCTCAATCAAAACTAAGGTTCAACTCTGTTAGTTGAAAGCACAGAACAGAAAGAAGTTTCACAGATTGCTTCTTTGTAGTTTTTGTTTGAAGATATTCCCTTGTCCACTATAGGCCTCTTAGAGCCATGAATGTCCACTTGCATTTTCTACAGAAAGAGTGTTTCAGAACTGTTCAATCAAAATTAAGGTTCAACTGTGTTAGTTTAAAGAACAGAACCGTAAGAAGTTTCACAGATTGCTTCTGTGTAATTTTTATTTGAAGGTGTTCCTTTTTCCACCATAGGCCTCTTAGCGCCCTGAATGTCCACTTGCATTTTCTACAGAAAGGGTGTTTCAGAACTGCTCAATCAAATGTAAGGTTGAACTCTGTCAGTTGAATGCACAGAACTGTAAGATGTTTCACAGATAGCTTCTTTGTAGTTTTTATTTGAACATATACCTTTCTCAACTATAGGCCTCTTAGCGCCCTGAATGTTCACATGCATTTTCTGCAGAAAGAGTGTTTCATTACTTCTCAATATAAACTAAGGTTCAACTCTGTTAGTTGAATGCACAGAACAGTAAGAAGTTTCACAGATTTCTTCTGTGTAGTTTTTATTTGAACATATTCATTTTTCCGCTATAGGCCTCTTAGCGCCCTGAATGTTCACTTGCATTTTCTACAGAAAGAGTGTTTCAGAACTGCTCAATAATAACTAAGGTTCAACTCTGTTAGTTGAATGCACAGAACAGTAAGAAGTTTCGCAGATTGCTTCTGTGCAGTTTTTATTTGAAAATATTCCTTTTTCCAGTATAGGCCTCTTAGCTCCCTGAATGTCCAATTGCATTTTCTATAGAAAGGGTGTTTCAGAAGTGCTCAATCAAAAGTAAGGTTCAACTCTGTTAGATGAATGCAAAGAACAGAAAGAAGTTTCACAGAATCCTTCTGTGTAGTTTGTATTTGAAAGTATTCCTTTTTCCGCTATAGGCCTCTTAGCGCTCCGAAGGTCCACTTGCATTTTCTACAGAAAGAGTGTTTCAGAACTCCTCAATCAAAAGTAAGGTTCAAGTCCGTTAGTTGAATGCACAGAACAGACAGAAGTTTCACAGATAGATTCTGTGTAGTTTTTATGTGAACTTTTTCTTTTTTCCACTAGAGTCCTCTTAGCGCCTTGAATGTCCACTTGTATTTTCTACAGAAAGAGTGTTTCAGAACTGCTCAATCAAAACTGAGGTTCAACTCTGTTAGTTGAATGCACAGAACAGTAAGAAGTTTCACAGATTTCTTCTGTGCAGTTTTTATTTGAAAATATTCCTTTTCCACTATAGGCCGCATAGCGCCCTGAATGTCCAATTGCATTTTCTACAGAAAGAGTGTTTCAGAACTGCTCAATCAAAATTAAGGTTAAACTCTGTTAGTTGAATGCACAGAACAGAAAGAAGTTTCACAGAATGCTTCTGTGTAGTTTGTATTTGAAGGTATTACTTTTTCCGCTATAGGCCTCTTAGCGCTCCGAAGGTCCACTTGCATTTTCTACAGAAAGAGTGTTTCAGAACTTCTCAATCAAAAGTAAGGTTCAACTCCGTTATTTGAATGCACAGAACAGAGAGAAGTTTCACAGATAGCTTCTGTGTAGTTTTTATGTGAACTTTTTCCTTTTTCCACTATAGTCCTCTTAGCGCCCTGAATGTCCACTTGTATTTTCTACAGAAAGAGTGTTTCAGAACTGCTCAATCAAAATTGAGGTTCAACTCTGTTAGTTGAATGCACAGAACAGTAAGAAGTTTCACAGATTTCTTCTGTGCAGTTTTTATTTGAAAATATTCCTTTTCCACTATAGGCCTCTTAGCGCCCTGAATGTCCACTTGCATTTTCTACAGAAAGAGTGTTTCAGAACTGCTCAATCAAAAGTAAAGTTAAACTCTGTTAGTTGAATGCAATGAACAGAAAGAAGTTTCACAGAATGCTTCTGTGTAGTTTTTATTTGAAGATATTACTTTTTCCGCTGTAGGCCTCTTAGCGCTCCGAAGGTCCACGTCCATTTTCTACAGAAAGAGTGTTTCAGAACTGCTCAATCAAAAGTAAGGTTCAACTCTGTTAGTTGAATGCACAGAACAGAAAGAAGTTTCACAGATTGCTTCTGTATAGTTTTTGTTTGAAGATATTCCTTTTTCTACTATGGGCCTCTTAGCGCCATGAATGTCCACTTGCATTTTCTACAGAAAGAGTGTTTCAGAACTGCTCAATCCAAACTAAGGTTCAACTCTGTTAGTTGAATGCACAGAACAGAGAGAAGTTTCACAGATATCTTCTGTGTAGTTTTTATTTGAACCTATTCCTTTTTCCACTATAGGCCTCTTAGCGCCCTGAATGTCCACTTGTATTTTCTACAGAAAGAGTGTTTCAGAACTGCTCAATCAAAACTAAGGTTCAACTCTGTTAGTTGAAAGCACAGAACAGAAAGAAGTTTCACAGATTGCTTCTTTGTAGTTTTTGTTTGAAGATATTCCCTTGTCCACTATAGGCCTCTTAGAGCCATGAATGTCCACTTGCATTTTCTACAGAAAGAGTGTTTCAGAACTGTTCAATCAAAATTAAGGTTCAACTGTGTTAGTTTAAAGAACAGAACCGTAAGAAGTTTCACAGATTGCTTCTGTGTAATTTTTATTTGAAGGTGTTCCTTTTTCCACCATAGGCCTCTTAGCGCCCTGAATGTCCACTTGCATTTTCTACAGAAAGGGTGTTTCAGAACTGCTCAATCAAATGTAAGGTTGAACTCTGTCAGTTGAATGCACAGAACTGTAAGATGTTTCACAGATAGCTTCTTTGTAGTTTTTATTTGAACATATACCTTTCTCAACTATAGGCCTCTTAGCGCCCTGAATGTTCACATGCATTTTCTGCAGAAAGAGTGTTTCATTACTTCTCAATATAAACTAAGGTTCAACTCTGTTAGTTGAATGCACAGAACAGTAAGAAGTTTCACAGATTTCTTCTGTGTAGTTTTTATTTGAACATATTCATTTTTCCGCTATAGGCCTCTTAGCGCCCTGAATGTTCACTTGCATTTTCTACAGAAAGAGTGTTTCAGAACTGCTCAATAATAACTAAGGTTCAACTCTGTTAGTTGAATGCACAGAACAGTAAGAAGTTTCGCAGATTGCTTCTGTGCAGTTTTTATTTGAAAATATTCCTTTTTCCAGTATAGGCCTCTTAGCTCCCTGAATGTCCAATTGCATTTTCTATAGAAAGGGTGTTTCAGAAGTGCTCAATCAAAAGTAAGGTTCAACTCTGTTAGATGAATGCAAAGAACAGAAAGAAGTTTCACAGAATCCTTCTGTGTAGTTTGTATTTGAAAGTATTCCTTTTTCCGCTATAGGCCTCTTAGCGCTCCGAAGGTCCACTTGCATTTTCTACAGAAAGAGTGTTTCAGAACTCCTCAATCAAAAGTAAGGTTCAAGTCCGTTAGTTGAATGCACAGAACAGACAGAAGTTTCACAGATAGATTCTGTGTAGTTTTTATGTGAACTTTTTCTTTTTTCCACTAGAGTCCTCTTAGCGCCTTGAATGTCCACTTGTATTTTCTACAGAAAGAGTGTTTCAGAACTGCTCAATCAAAACTGAGGTTCAACTCTGTTAGTTGAATGCACAGAACAGTAAGAAGTTTCACAGATTTCTTCTGTGCAGTTTTTATTTGAAAATATTCCTTTTCCACTATAGGCCGCATAGCGCCCTGAATGTCCAATTGCATTTTCTACAGAAAGAGTGTTTCAGAACTGCTCAATCAAAATTAAGGTTAAACTCTGTTAGTTGAATGCACAGAACAGAAAGAAGTTTCACAGAATGCTTCTGTGTAGTTTGTATTTGAAGGTATTACTTTTTCCGCTATAGGCCTCTTAGCGCTCCGAAGGTCCACTTGCATTTTCTACAGAAAGAGTGTTTCAGAACTTCTCAATCAAAAGTAAGGTTCAACTCCGTTATTTGAATGCACAGAACAGAGAGAAGTTTCACAGATAGCTTCTGTGTAGTTTTTATGTGAACTTTTTCCTTTTTCCACTATAGTCCTCTTAGCGCCCTGAATGTCCACTTGTATTTTCTACAGAAAGAGTGTTTCAGAACTGCTCAATCAAAATTGAGGTTCAACTCTGTTAGTTGAATGCACAGAACAGTAAGAAGTTTCACAGATTTCTTCTGTGCAGTTTTTATTTGAAAATATTCCTTTTCCACTATAGGCCTCTTAGCGCCCTGAATGTCCACTTGCATTTTCTACAGAAAGAGTGTTTCAGAACTGCTCAATCAAAAGTAAAGTTAAACTCTGTTAGTTGAATGCAATGAACAGAAAGAAGTTTCACAGAATGCTTCTGTGTAGTTTTTATTTGAAGATATTACTTTTTCCGCTGTAGGCCTCTTAGCGCTCCGAAGGTCCACGTCCATTTTCTACAGAAAGAGTGTTTCAGAACTGCTCAATCAAAAGTAAGGTTCAACTCTGTTAGTTGAATGCACAGAACAGAAAGAAGTTTCACAGATTGCTTCTGTATAGTTTTTGTTTGAAGATATTCCTTTTTCTACTATGGGCCTCTTAGCGCCATGAATGTCCACTTGCATTTTCTACAGAAAGAGTGTTTCAGAACTGCTCAATCCAAACTAAGGTTCAACTCTGTTAGTTGAATGCACAGAACAGAGAGAAGTTTCACAGATATCTTCTGTGTAGTTTTTATTTGAACCTATTCCTTTTTCCACTATAGGCCTCTTAGCGCCCTGAATGTCCACTTGTATTTTCTACAGAAAGAGTGTTTCAGAACTGCTCAATCAAAACTAAGGTTCAACTCTGTTAGTTGAAAGCACAGAACAGAAAGAAGTTTCACAGATTGCTTCTTTGTAGTTTTTGTTTGAAGATATTCCCTTGTCCACTATAGGCCTCTTAGAGCCATGAATGTCCACTTGCATTTTCTACAGAAAGAGTGTTTCAGAACTGTTCAATCAAAATTAAGGTTCAACTGTGTTAGTTTAAAGAACAGAACCGTAAGAAGTTTCACAGATTGCTTCTGTGTAATTTTTATTTGAAGGTGTTCCTTTTTCCACCATAGGCCTCTTAGCGCCCTGAATGTCCACTTGCATTTTCTACAGAAAGGGTGTTTCAGAACTGCTCAATCAAATGTAAGGTTGAACTCTGTCAGTTGAATGCACAGAACTGTAAGATGTTTCACAGATAGCTTCTTTGTAGTTTTTATTTGAACATATACCTTTCTCAACTATAGGCCTCTTAGCGCCCTGAATGTTCACATGCATTTTCTGCAGAAAGAGTGTTTCATTACTTCTCAATATAAACTAAGGTTCAACTCTGTTAGTTGAATGCACAGAACAGTAAGAAGTTTCACAGATTTCTTCTGTGTAGTTTTTATTTGAACATATTCATTTTTCCGCTATAGGCCTCTTAGCGCCCTGAATGTTCACTTGCATTTTCTACAGAAAGAGTGTTTCAGAACTGCTCAATAATAACTAAGGTTCAACTCTGTTAGTTGAATGCACAGAACAGTAAGAAGTTTCGCAGATTGCTTCTGTGCAGTTTTTATTTGAAAATATTCCTTTTTCCAGTATAGGCCTCTTAGCTCCCTGAATGTCCAATTGCATTTTCTATAGAAAGGGTGTTTCAGAAGTGCTCAATCAAAAGTAAGGTTCAACTCTGTTAGATGAATGCAAAGAACAGAAAGAAGTTTCACAGAATCCTTCTGTGTAGTTTGTATTTGAAAGTATTCCTTTTTCCGCTATAGGCCTCTTAGCGCTCCGAAGGTCCACTTGCATTTTCTACAGAAAGAGTGTTTCAGAACTCCTCAATCAAAAGTAAGGTTCAAGTCCGTTAGTTGAATGCACAGAACAGACAGAAGTTTCACAGATAGATTCTGTGTAGTTTTTATGTGAACTTTTTCTTTTTTCCACTAGAGTCCTCTTAGCGCCTTGAATGTCCACTTGTATTTTCTACAGAAAGAGTGTTTCAGAACTGCTCAATCAAAACTGAGGTTCAACTCTGTTAGTTGAATGCACAGAACAGTAAGAAGTTTCACAGATTTCTTCTGTGCAGTTTTTATTTGAAAATATTCCTTTTCCACTATAGGCCGCATAGCGCCCTGAATGTCCAATTGCATTTTCTACAGAAAGAGTGTTTCAGAACTGCTCAATCAAAATTAAGGTTAAACTCTGTTAGTTGAATGCACAGAACAGAAAGAAGTTTCACAGAATGCTTCTGTGTAGTTTGTATTTGAAGGTATTACTTTTTCCGCTATAGGCCTCTTAGCGCTCCGAAGGTCCACTTGCATTTTCTACAGAAAGAGTGTTTCAGAACTTCTCAATCAAAAGTAAGGTTCAACTCCGTTATTTGAATGCACAGAACAGAGAGAAGTTTCACAGATAGCTTCTGTGTAGTTTTTATGTGAACTTTTTCCTTTTTCCACTATAGTCCTCTTAGCGCCCTGAATGTCCACTTGTATTTTCTACAGAAAGAGTGTTTCAGAACTGCTCAATCAAAATTGAGGTTCAACTCTGTTAGTTGAATGCACAGAACAGTAAGAAGTTTCACAGATTTCTTCTGTGCAGTTTTTATTTGAAAATATTCCTTTTCCACTATAGGCCTCTTAGCGCCCTGAATGTCCACTTGCATTTTCTACAGAAAGAGTGTTTCAGAACTGCTCAATCAAAAGTAAAGTTAAACTCTGTTAGTTGAATGCAATGAACAGAAAGAAGTTTCACAGAATGCTTCTGTGTAGTTTTTATTTGAAGATATTACTTTTTCCGCTGTAGGCCTCTTAGCGCTCCGAAGGTCCACGTCCATTTTCTACAGAAAGAGTGTTTCAGAACTGCTCAATCAAAAGTAAGGTTCAACTCTGTTAGTTGAATGCACAGAACAGAAAGAAGTTTCACAGATTGCTTCTGTATAGTTTTTGTTTGAAGATATTCCTTTTTCTACTATGGGCCTCTTAGCGCCATGAATGTCCACTTGCATTTTCTACAGAAAGAGTGTTTCAGAACTGCTCAATCCAAACTAAGGTTCAACTCTGTTAGTTGAATGCACAGAACAGAGAGAAGTTTCACAGATATCTTCTGTGTAGTTTTTATTTGAACCTATTCCTTTTTCCACTATAGGCCTCTTAGCGCCCTGAATGTCCACTTGTATTTTCTACAGAAAGAGTGTTTCAGAACTGCTCAATCAAAACTAAGGTTCAACTCTGTTAGTTGAAAGCACAGAACAGAAAGAAGTTTCACAGATTGCTTCTTTGTAGTTTTTGTTTGAAGATATTCCCTTGTCCACTATAGGCCTCTTAGAGCCATGAATGTCCACTTGCATTTTCTACAGAAAGAGTGTTTCAGAACTGTTCAATCAAAATTAAGGTTCAACTGTGTTAGTTTAAAGAACAGAACCGTAAGAAGTTTCACAGATTGCTTCTGTGTAATTTTTATTTGAAGGTGTTCCTTTTTCCACCATAGGCCTCTTAGCGCCCTGAATGTCCACTTGCATTTTCTACAGAAAGGGTGTTTCAGAACTGCTCAATCAAATGTAAGGTTGAACTCTGTCAGTTGAATGCACAGAACTGTAAGATGTTTCACAGATAGCTTCTTTGTAGTTTTTATTTGAACATATACCTTTCTCAACTATAGGCCTCTTAGCGCCCTGAATGTTCACATGCATTTTCTGCAGAAAGAGTGTTTCATTACTTCTCAATATAAACTAAGGTTCAACTCTGTTAGTTGAATGCACAGAACAGTAAGAAGTTTCACAGATTTCTTCTGTGTAGTTTTTATTTGAACATATTCATTTTTCCGCTATAGGCCTCTTAGCGCCCTGAATGTTCACTTGCATTTTCTACAGAAAGAGTGTTTCAGAACTGCTCAATAATAACTAAGGTTCAACTCTGTTAGTTGAATGCACAGAACAGTAAGAAGTTTCGCAGATTGCTTCTGTGCAGTTTTTATTTGAAAATATTCCTTTTTCCAGTATAGGCCTCTTAGCTCCCTGAATGTCCAATTGCATTTTCTATAGAAAGGGTGTTTCAGAAGTGCTCAATCAAAAGTAAGGTTCAACTCTGTTAGATGAATGCAAAGAACAGAAAGAAGTTTCACAGAATCCTTCTGTGTAGTTTGTATTTGAAAGTATTCCTTTTTCCGCTATAGGCCTCTTAGCGCTCCGAAGGTCCACTTGCATTTTCTACAGAAAGAGTGTTTCAGAACTCCTCAATCAAAAGTAAGGTTCAAGTCCGTTAGTTGAATGCACAGAACAGACAGAAGTTTCACAGATAGATTCTGTGTAGTTTTTATGTGAACTTTTTCTTTTTTCCACTAGAGTCCTCTTAGCGCCTTGAATGTCCACTTGTATTTTCTACAGAAAGAGTGTTTCAGAACTGCTCAATCAAAACTGAGGTTCAACTCTGTTAGTTGAATGCACAGAACAGTAAGAAGTTTCACAGATTTCTTCTGTGCAGTTTTTATTTGAAAATATTCCTTTTCCACTATAGGCCGCATAGCGCCCTGAATGTCCAATTGCATTTTCTACAGAAAGAGTGTTTCAGAACTGCTCAATCAAAATTAAGGTTAAACTCTGTTAGTTGAATGCACAGAACAGAAAGAAGTTTCACAGAATGCTTCTGTGTAGTTTGTATTTGAAGGTATTACTTTTTCCGCTATAGGCCTCTTAGCGCTCCGAAGGTCCACTTGCATTTTCTACAGAAAGAGTGTTTCAGAACTTCTCAATCAAAAGTAAGGTTCAACTCCGTTATTTGAATGCACAGAACAGAGAGAAGTTTCACAGATAGCTTCTGTGTAGTTTTTATGTGAACTTTTTCCTTTTTCCACTATAGTCCTCTTAGCGCCCTGAATGTCCACTTGTATTTTCTACAGAAAGAGTGTTTCAGAACTGCTCAATCAAAATTGAGGTTCAACTCTGTTAGTTGAATGCACAGAACAGTAAGAAGTT
>NW_022097353.1:0-23954 GCF_006542625.1 Nomascus leucogenys
CACAGAAGCATTCTGTGAAACATTTACTGTTCTGTGCAATTCAACTAACAGAGTTGAAGTTTACTTTTGATTGAGCAGTTGAAACACTCTTTCTGTAGAAACTGCAAGTGACATCCTGAGCTAAGGAGCCTATAGTGGAGAAAAGTAATATCTTCCAAAAAAAACTACACAGAAGCATTCTGTGAAACTTGTTACTGTTCTGGGCATTCAACAAACAGAGTTGAAGTTTACATTTTGATTCAACAGTTCTGAAACACTCTTTCTGTAGAAACTGCAGGTGGACTATCGGAGCGCTAACGGCATATAGGGGAATAAGTAATATCTTCAAATAAAAACTACAGAGAAGCATTCTGTGAAACTTCATTCTGTTCTGTCCATTCAACTAACAGAGTTGAAGCTTACTTTTGATTGAGCAGTTCTCAAAGTCTCTTTCTGTAAAAACTGCAAGTTGACATTCTGAGCGCAAAAGGGCCTATAGTGGAAAAAGGAATATCTTCAAATAAAAACTACGCAGAAGAATTTTGTGAAACTTCTCTCTGTTCTGTGCATTAAACTTACAGAGATGAAGCTTACTTTTGACTGAGCAGTTCTGAAACACTCTTTCTGTAGAAACTGCAAGAGGACTTTCGGAGCGCTAAGGAGCCTATAGTGGAGAAAGGAATATCTCCAAAATAAAAACTACACAGAACCATTCTGTGAAACTTCTTTCTGTTCTGTGCATTCAACTAACAGGGTTGAAGTTTACTTTTGATTGAGCAGTTTTGAAACACTCTTTCTGTAGAAACTGCAAGTGGAAATTCGGGCGCAATGGGCCTATAGTGGAAAAAGGAATATCTTGAAATAAAAACTACACAGAAGCATTCTGTGAAACTTCTTTCTGTTCTGTCCATTCAACTGACAGAGTTGAAGCTTACTTTTGATTGAGCAGTTCTGAACCACTCTTTCTGTAGAAACTGCAACTTGACATTCTGAGCGCTAAAGTGCCTATAGTGGAAAAGGGAATATCTTCAAATAAAAACTACACAGAAGCATTTTGTGAAACTTCTCTCTGTTCTGTGCATTAAACTTACAGAGTTGAAGCTTACTTTTGACTGAGCAGTTCTGAAACACTCTTTCTGTAGAAACTGCAAGTGGACTTTCAGAGCGCTAAGGGGCCTATAGTGGAAAAAGGAATATCTTCAAATAAAAACTACACAGAAGCATTTTGTGAAACTTCTTTCTGTTCTGTGCATTAAACTACAGAGTTGAAGCTTACTTTTGATTGAGCAGTTCTGAAACACTCTCTCTGTAGAAACTGGAAGTTGACATTCCGTATGCTAAAGGGCCTATAGTGGAAAAAGGGATATCTTCAAATAAAAACAACACAGAAGCATTCTCTGAAACTTCTTACTGTTCTGTGCATTCAGCTAACAGAGTTGAAGCTTACTTTTGATTGAGCAGTTCTGAAACACCTTTCTGTAGAAACTGTAGGTGGACATTGAGCGCTAAGGGGCCTATAGTGGAAAAAGAAATATCTCCAAATAAAACTACACAGAAGCATTCAGTGAAACTTCTTTCTGTTCTGTGCATTCAACTAACAGAGTTGAAGTTTACTTTTGATTGAGCAGTTCTGAAACACTCTTTCTGTAGAAACTGCAAGTGGACATTCGGAGCGCTAAGGGGCCTATAGTGGAAAAGGAATATCTTCAAATAAAACTACACAGAAGCATTTGTGAACTTTTTTTTTTTTTTTTTTTTTTTTTTTTTTTGCATGACTTCAGCTAAAAAAAAAAAAAAAAAAAAAAACATTGTGAAACTTCTTTCTGTTCTGTCCTTTCAACTACAGAGTGAAGCTACTTTTGATTGGCAGTTCTGAAACACTCTCTCTGTAGAAACTGGAAGTTGACATTCCGTATGCTAAAGGGCCTATAGTGGAAAAAGGGATATCATCAAATAAAAACAACACAGAAGCATTCTCTGAAACTTCTTTCTGTTCTGTGCATTCAGCTAACAGAGTTGAAGTTTACTTTTGATTGAGCAGTTCTCAAACACTTTTTCTGTAGAAACTTCAAGTGGACATTCTGAACGCTAATGGGCCTATAGTGGAAAAAGGAATATCTTCAAATAAATCTACACAGACACATTCTGTGAAACTTCTTTCTGTTCTGTGCATTCTACTAACAGAGCTGAAGCTTACTATTGGTTGAGCAGTTCTGAAACACTCTTTCTGTAGAAACTGCAGGTGGACTTTCGGAGCGCTAACAGGCCCATAGGGGAAAAAGGATATCTTCAAATAAAAACTACAGAGAAGCATTCTGTGAAACTTCTTTCTGTTCTGTCCATTCAACTAACAGAGTTGAAGCTTACTTTTGATTGAGCAGTTCTCAAAGACTCTTTCTGTAAAAACTGCAAGTTGACATTCTGAGCGCACAAGGGCCTATAGTGGAAAAAGGAATATCTTCAAATAAAAACTACGCAGAAGAATTTTGTGAAACTTCTCTCTGTTCTGTGCATTAAACTTACAGAGATGAAGCTTACTTTTGACTGAGCAGTTCTGAAACACTCTTTCTGTAGAAACTGCAAGAGGACTTTCGGAGCGCTAAGGAGCCTATAGTGGAGAAAGGAATATCTCCAAAATAAAAACTACACAGAACCATTCTGTGAAACTTCTTTCTGTTCTGTGCATTCAACTAACAGGGTTGAAGTTTACTTTTGATTGAGCAGTTTTGAAACACTCTTTCTGTAGAAACTGCAGGTGGAAATTCGGAGCGCTAATGGGCCTATAGTGGAAAAAGGAATATCTTGAAATAAAAACTACACAGAAGCATTCTGTGAAACTTCTTTCTGTTCTGTCCATTCAACTGACAGAGTTGAAGCTTACTTTTGATTGAGCAGTTCTGAACCACTCTTTCTGTAGAAACTGCAACTTGACATTCTGAGCGCTAAAGGGCCTATACTGGAAAAGGGAATATCTTCAAATAAAAACTACACAGAAGCATTTTGTGAAACTTCTCTCTGTTCTGGCATTAAACTTACAGAGTTGAAGCTTACTTTTGACTGAGCAGTTCTGAAACACTCTTTCTGTAGAAACTGCAAGTGGACATTCAGAGTGCTAAGGGGCCTATAGTGGAAAAAGTAATATCTTCAAATAAAAACTACACAGAAGCATTTTGTGAAACTTCTTTCTGTTCTGTGCATTAAACTTACAGAGTTGAAGCTTACTTTTGATTGAGCAGTTCTGAAACACTCTCTCTGTAGAAACTGCAGGTGGACTTTCGGATCGCTAATTGGCCTATAGTGAAAAAAGGAATATCTTCAAATAAAAACTACACAGAAGCATTCTGTGAATCTTCTTTCTGTTCTGTGCATTAAACTTACAGAGTTGAAGCTTACTTTTTAATGAGCAGTTCTGAAACACTCTTTCTCTAGAAACTGCAAGTTGACATTCTGAGCGCTAAGGGTCCTATAGTGGAAAAAGGAATATCTTCAAATAAAAACTACACAGAAGCATTTTGTGAAACTTCTTTCTCTTCTGTGCATTAAACTTACAGAGTTGAAGCTTACTTTTCATTGCTCAATTCTGAAACACTCTTTCTGTGGAAACTGGAAGTTGACATTCCGTATGCTAAAGGGCCTATAGTGGAAAAAGGGCTATCTTCAAATAAAAACAACACAGAAGCATTCTCTGAAACTTCTTTCTGTTCTGTGCATTCAGCTAACAGAGTTGAAGTTTACTTTTGATTGAGCAGTTCTGAAACACCTTTCTGTAGAAACTGTAGGTGGACAGTTTGAACACTAAGGGGCCTATAGTGGAAAAAGAAATATCTCCAAATAAAAACTACACAGAAGCATTCTGTGAAACTGTTACTGTTCTGTGCATTCAACTAACAGAGTTGAAGTTTATTTTGATTGAGCAGTTCTGAAACACTCTTTCTGTAGAAACTGCAAGTGGACATTCTGAAGCTAAGGGCCTATAGTGGAAAAAGGAATATCTTCAAATAAAACTACACGAAGCATTCTGTGAAACTCTTTCTTTCTGTGCATTCAACTAACAGAGTGAACTTACTATGGTTGAGCAGTTCTGAAACACTCTTTCTGTAGAACTGCAGTGGATTTCGACGCTAAGGGCCTATAGTGGAAAAGGAATATTCAAATAAAACTACACAGAACATTTGTGAAACTCTTTCTTTCTGTGCATTCAACTAAACTTTACTTTGTTGAGCAGTTCTGAAACACTCTTCTGTAGAACCTGCAGGTGGAATTTCAGAGCGCTAATGGGCCTATAGTGTAAAAAGGAATATCTTGAAATAAAAACTATACAGAAGCATTCTGTGAAACTTCTTTCTGTTCTGTCCATTCAACTGACAGAGTTGAAGCTTACTTTTGATTGAGCAGCTCTGAACCACTCTTTCTGTAGAAACTGCAACTTGACATTCTGAGCGCTAAAGGGCCTATAGTGGAAAAGGGAATATCTTCAAATAAAAACTACACAGAACCATTTTGTGAAACTTCTCTCTGTTCTGCGCATAAAACTTACAGAGTTCAAGCTTACTTTTGACTGAGCAGTTCTGAAACACTCTTTATGTAGAAACTGCAAGTGGACTTTCGGAGCGCTAATGGGCCTATAGTGGAAAAAGGAATATCTTCAAATAAAAACTACACAGAAGCATTTTGTGAAACTTCTTTCTGTTCTGTGCATTAAACTTACAGAGTTGAAGCTTACTTTTGATTGAGCAGTTCTGAAACACTCTCTCTGTAGAAACTGGAAGTTGGACATTCCGTATGCTAAAGGGCCTATAGTGGAAAAAGGGATATCTTCAAATAAAAACACACAGAAGCATTCTCTGAAACTTCTTTCTGTTCTGTGCATTCAGCTAACAGAGTTGAAGATTACTTTTCATTGAGCAGTTCTGAAACACTCTTTCTGTAGAAACTGCAAGTGGACATTCTCTAAGCTAGGGCCTACAGTGGAAAAAGGAATACTTCAAATAAACCTACACAGAAGCATTCTGTGAAACTTCTTCTGTTCTGTGCATTAAAATAACAGAGCTGAAGCTTACTTTGGTTGAGCAGTAGAAACTGCAGTGAATTCGAGCAAGCAAGGGAAAAAAAAAAAAAAAAAAAAATTTGAACTTCTTTCTGTCATAACTACAGAGTGAACTTATTGAGCAGTTGAACACTTCTGTAGAAACTGAATGACTAGCAAGGGCCTATAGTGGAAAAAGGAATATCTTCAAATAAAAACTACGCAGAAGCATTTTGTGAAACTTCTCTCTGTTCTGTGCATTGAGTTACAGAGTTGAAGCTTACTTTTGACTGAGCAGTTCTGAAACACTCTTTCTGTAGAAACTGCAAGTGACTTTCGGAGCGCTAAGGAGCCTATAGTGGAGAAAGAATATCTCCAAATAAAAACTACACAGAAGCATTCTGTGAAGCTACTTTCTGTTCTGTGCATTCAACTAACAGAGTTGAAGCTTACTTTTCATTGTGCAGTTCTGAAACACTCTTTCTGTAGAAACTGCAAGTGACATTCGGAGCGCTAAGGGGCCTATAGTGGAAAAAGGAATATCTTCAAATATAAACGACACAGAAGCATTCAGTGAAACTTCTTTCTGTTCTGTCCTTTCAACTAACAGAGTAGAAGCTTACTTTTGATTGAGCAGTTCTGAAACACTCTCTCTGTAGAAACTGGAAGTTGACATTCCGTATGCTAAAGGGCCTATAGGGGAAAAAGGATATCTTCAAATAAAAACAACACAGAAGCATTCTCTGAAACTTCTTTCTCTTCTGTGCATTCAGCTAACAGAGTTGAAGCTTACTTTTGATTGGCAGTTCTGAAACACCTTTCTGTAGAAATTGCAGGTGGATATTTTGAGTGCTAAGGGGCCTACAGTGGAAAAAGAAATATCTCCAAATAAAAACTACACAGAAACATTATGTGAAAATTGTTACTGTTCTGTGCATTCAACTAACAGAGTTGAAGTTTACTTTTGATTTAGCAGTTCTGAAACACTCTTTCTCTAGAAACTGCAAGTGGACATTCTGAAAGCTAAGGGGCCTATAGTGGAAAAAGGAATATCTTCAAATAAAACTACACAGAAGCATTCTGTGAAACTTCTTTCTGTTCTGTGCATTCAACTAACAGACCTGAAGCTTACTATTGGTTGAGCAGTTCTGAAACACTCTTTCTGTAGAAACTGCAGGTGGACAATGGGAGCGCTAATGGGCTCATAGTGGAAAAAGGTATATCTTCAAATAAAAACTACACAGAAGCATTCTGTGAAACTTCTTTCTGTTCTGTCCATTCAACTAACAGATTGAAGTTACTTTTGATTGAGGAGTTCTGAAACACTCTTTCTGTAGAAACTGCAAGTTGACATTCTGAGCGCTAAAGGGCCTATAGTGGAAAAAGGAATATCTTCAAATAAAAACTACACAGAAGTATTTTCTGAAACTTCTCTCTGTTCTGTGCATTAAACATACAGAGTTGAAGCTTACTTTTGATTGAGCAGTTCTGAAACACTCTTTCTGTAGAAACTGCAAGTGGACATTCGGAGCGCTAAGGGGCCTATAGTGGAAAAAGGAATATCTTCAAATAAAAACTACACAGAAGCATTTTGTGAAACTTCTCTCTGTTCTGTGCATTAAACTTACAGAGTTGAAGCTTACTTTTGATTGTGCAGTTCTGAAACACTCTTTCTGTAGAAACTGCAAGTTGACATTCTGAGCGCTAACGAGCCTATAGTGGAGAAAGGAATATCTCCAAATAAAAACTACCCAGAACCATTCTGTGAAACTTCTTTCTGTTCTGTGCTTTCAACTAACAGAGTTGAAGTTTACTCTTCATTGTGCAGTTCTGAAACACTCTTTCTGTAGAAACTGCAAGTGGACATTCGGAGCGCTAAGGGGCCTATCGTGGAAAAAGGAATATCTTCAAATATAAACTACACGGAAGCATTCAGTGAAACTTCTTTCTGTTTTCTCCTTTCAACTAACAGAGTAGAAGCTTACTTTTGATTGAGCAGCTCTGAAACACTCTCTCTGTAGAAACTGGAAGTTGACATTCCGTATGCTAAGGGGCCTATAGTGGAAAAAGGGATATCTTCAAATAAAAACAACACAGAAGCATTCTCTGAAACATCCTTCTGTTCTGTGCATTCAGCTAACAGAGTTGAAGCTTACTTTTGATTGAGCAGTTCTGAAACACCTTTCTGTAGAAACTGAGTGGACAATATGAGCGCTAAGGGGCCTATAGTGGAAAAAGAAATATCTCCCAATAAAAATTACACAGAAGCATTCTGTGAAACTTGTTACTGTTCTGTGCATTCAACTAACAGAGTTGAAGTTTACTTTTGATTTAGCAGTTCTGAAACACTCTTTCTGTAGAAACTGCAAGTGGACATTCTGACCGCTAAGGGGCCTATGGTTGAAATAGGAGTATCTTCAAGTAAAACTACACAGAAGCATTCTGTGAAACTACTTTCTGTTCTGTGCATTCAGCTAACAGAGCTGAAGCTTACTATTGGTTGAGCAGTTCTGAAACACTCTTTCTGTAGAAACTGCAGGTGGACTTTCGGAGCGCTAATGGGCCTATAGTGGAAAAAGGAATATCTTCAAATAAAAACTACACAGAAGCATTCTGTGAAACTTCTTTCTGTTCTGTCCATTCAACTAACAGAGTTGATGCATACTTTTGATTGAGCAGTTCTGAAACACTCTTTCTGTAAAAACGGCAAGTTGACATTCTGAGTGCTAAAGGGCCTATAGTGGAAAAAGGAATATCTTCAAATAAAAACTACGCAGAAGCATTTTGTGAAACTTCTCTCCGTTCTGTGCATTAAACTTACAGAGTTGAAACATACTTTTGACTGAGCAGTTCTGAAACACTCTTTCTGTAGAAACTGCAAGTGGACTTTCGGAGCGCTAATGGGCCTATAGTGGAAAAAGGAATATCTTGAAATATAAACTACACAGAAGCATTCAGTGAAACTTCTTTCTGTTCTGTCCATTCAACTGACAGATTTGAAGCTTACTTTTGATTGAGCAGTTCTGAAACACTCTTTCTGTAGAAACTGCAAGTTGACATTCTGAGCGCTAAAGGGCCTATAGAGGAAAAAGGAATATCTTGAAATGAAAACTACGCAGAAGCATTTTGTGAAAGTTCTCTCTGTTCTGTGCATTAAAGTTACAGAGTTGAAAATTACTTTTGACCTAGCAGTTCTGAAACACTCTTTCTGTAGAAACTGCAAGTGGACTTTCGGAGCGCTAAGGGGCCTATAGTGGAAAAAGGAATATCTTCAAATAAAAACTACACAGAAGAATTTTGTGAAACTTCTTTCTGTTCTGTGCATTAAACTTACAGAGTTGAAGCTTACTTTTGATTGAGCAGTTCTGAAACACTCTTTCTGTAGAAACTGCAAGTTGACATTCTGAGCGCTAAGGAGCCTACAGTGGAGAAAGAAATATCTCCAAATAAAAACTACACAGAACCATTCTGTGAAACTTATTTCTGTTCTGTGCATTCAACTAACAGAGTTGAAGTTTACTTTTCATTGTGCAGTTCTGAAACACTCTTTCTGTAGAAACTGCAAGTGGACATTCGGAGCGCTAAGGGGCCTACAGTGGAAAAAGGAATATCTTCAAATATAAACCACACAGAAGCATTCAGTGAAACTTCTTTCTGTTCTGTCCTTTCAACTAAGAGAGTAGAAGCTTACTTTTGATTGAGCAGTTCTGAAACACTCTCTCTGTAGAAACTGGAAGTTGACATTCCGTATGCTAAAGGGCCTATAGTGGAAGAAGGGGTATCTTCAAATAAAAACAAGACAGAAGCATTCTCTGAAACTTCCTTCTCTTCTGTGCATTCAGCTAACAGAGTAGAAGTTTACTTTTGATTGAGCAGTTCTCAACACCTTTCTGTAGAAACTGTAGGTGGACAATATGAGCGCTAAGGGGCCTATAGTGGAAAAAGAAATATCTCCAAATAAAAACTACACAGAAGCATTCTGTGAAACTGTTACTGTTCTGTGCATTAAACTAACAGAGTTGAAGTTTACTTTTGATTAGCAGTTCTGAAACACTCTTTCTGTAGAAACTGCAAGTGGACATTCTGAAAGCTAAGGGGCCTATAGTGGAAAAAGGAATATCTTCAAATAAAACTACACAGAAGCATTCTGTGAAACTTCTTTCTGTTCTGTGCATTCAACTAACAGAGCTGAAGCTTACTATTGGTTGAGCAGTTCTGAAACACTCTTTCTGTAGAAACTGCAGGTGGACATCGAGCGCTATGGGCCTAAGTGAAAAAGGTATATCTTCAAATAAAAACTACACAGAAGCATTCTGTGAAACTTCTTTCTGTTCTGTCATTCAACTAACAGAGTTGAAGCTTACTTTTGATTGAGCAGTTCTGAACACTCTTTCTGTAGAACTGCAAGTTGACATTCTGAGCGCTAAAGGGCCTATAGGGAAAAAGGAATATCTTCAAATAAAAACTACGCAGAAGCATTTGTGAACTTCTCTCTGTTCTGTGCATTAAACATACAGAGGTGAAGCTTACTTTTGACTGAGCAGTTCTGAAACACTCTTTCTGTAGAAACTGCAAGTGGACTATCGAGCGCTAAGGGCCTATAGTGGAAAAAGGAATATCTTCAAATAAAAATACACAGAAGCATTTGTGAAACTTCTCTCTTTTCTGTGCATTAAACTTACAGAGTTGAACCTTACGTTTGATGGTGCAGTTCTTAAACAGTCTTTCTGTAGAAACTCAAGTTGACATTCTGAGCGCTAATGAGCCTATAGTGGAGAAAGGAATATCTCCAAATAAAAAATACCCAGAACCATTGTGTGAAACTTCTTTCTGTTCTTGCTTTCAACTAACAGAGTTGAAGTTTACTCTTCATTGTGCAGTTCTGAAACACTCTTTCTGTAGAAACTGCACGTGGACATTTGGACGCTAAGGGGCCTATCGTGGAAAAAGGAATATCTTCAAATATAAACTACATGGAAGCATTCAGTGAAACTTCTTTCTGTTTTGTCCTTCAACTAACAGAGTAGAAGCTTACTTTTGATTGAGCAGCTCTGAAACACTCTCTCTGTAGAAACTGGAAGTTAACATTCCGTAAGCTAAGGGGCCTATAGTGGAAAAAAGGGATATGTTCAAATAAAAACAACACAGAAGCATTCTCTGAAACATCCTTCTGTTCTGTGCATTCAGCTAACAGAGTTGAAGCTTACTTTGATTGAGCAGTTCTAAAACAGCTTTCTGTAGAAACTGTAGGTGGACAATATGTGCGCTAAGGGGCCTATAGTGGAAAAAGAAATATCTCCAAATAAAAACTACACAGAAGCATTCTGTGAAACTTGTTACTGTTCTGTGCATTCAACTAACAGATTGAAGTTTACTTTGATTAGCAGTTCTGAAACACTCTTTCTGTAGAAATTGCAAGTGGACATTCTGAACACTAAGGGGCCTATGGTTGAAAAAGGACTATCTTCAAATAAAACTACACAGAAGCATTCTGTTAAACTACTTTCTGTTCTGTGCATTCAACTAACAGAGCTGAAGCTTACTATTGTTGAGCAGATCTGAAACACTCTTTCTGTAGAAACTGCAGGTGGACTTTCGAAGCCGCTAATGGGCCTATAGTGCAAAAAGGAATATCTTCAAATAAAAACTACACAGAAGCATTCTGTGAAACTTCTTCTGTTCTGTCCATTCAACTAACAGAGTTGAAGCTTACTTTGATTGGGCAGTTCTGAAACACTCTTTCTGTAGAAACTGCAAGTTGACATTATGAGCGCTAAAGGGCCTATAGTGGAAAAAGGAACATCTTCAAATAAAAAACTACGCAGAAGCATTTTGTGAAAACTTCTTTCTGTTCTGTGCATTAAACTTACAGATTTGAAGGTTACTTTTGACTGAGCGGTTCTGAAACACTCTTTCTGTAGAAACTGCAGATGACATTCAGAGCACTAAGGGGCCTATAGTGGAAAAAGGAATATCTTCAAATAAAAACTACACAGAAGAATTTGTGAAACTTCTTTCTCTTCGGTGCATTAAACTTACAGAGTTGAAGCTTACTTTTGATTGAGCAGTTCTGAAACACTCTTTCTGTAGAAACTGCAAGTTGATATTCTGAGCGCTAAGGAGCCTATAGTGGAGAAAGAATATCTCCAAATAAAAACTACACAGAACCATTCTGTGAAACTTCTTTCTGCTCTGTGCATTCAACTAACAGAGTTGAACTTTACTTTTCATTGTGCAGTTCTGAAACACTCTTTCTGTAGAAACTGAACGTGGACATTCGGAGCGCTAAGGCCCTATAGTGGAAAAAGAATATCTTCAATATAAACTACACAGAAGCATTCAGTGAAACTTCTTTCTGTTCTGTCCTTTCAACTAACAGAGTAGAAGCTTACTATTGATTGAGCAGTTCTGAAAACACTCTCTCTTAGAAACTGGTAGTTGACATTCCGTATGCTAAATAGCCAATAGTGGAAAAGGGATATCTTCAAATAAAAACTACACAGAAGCATTCAGTGAAACTTCTTTCTGTTCTGTCATTCAACTGACAGAGTTGAAGCTTACTTTTGACTGAGCAGTTCTGAAAAACTCTTTCTGTAGAAACTGGAGTGACATTCTGAGCGCTAACGGGCCTATAGAGGAAAAAGGAATATCTTCAAATAAAAACTACACAGAAGCATTTTGTGAAACTTCTCTCTGTTCTGTTGCCATTAAACTTACAGAGTTGAAGCTTACTTTTGACTGAGCAGTTCTGAAAGCGCCCTTTCTGTACAAATGCAAGTGGACATTGTGAGCGCTAAGGGACCAATAGTGGAAAAAGTAATATCGCCAAGTAAAACTACACAGAAGCATTCTGTGAAACTTGTTACTGTTCTGTGCATTCAACTAACAGAGTTGAAGTTTACTTTTGCTTGAACAGTTCTGAAACACTCTTTCTGTAGAAACTGCAAGTGGACATGCTGAACACTAAGGGGCCTATAGTTGAAAAAGGAACATCTTCAAATAAAAACTACACAGAAGCATTCAGTGAAACATCTTTCTGTTCTGTCCATTCAACTCTCGGAGTTGAAGCTTACTTTTGATTTTGCAGTTCTGAAAAACTCTTTCTGTAGAAACTGGAAGTTGACATTCCGGTGCTCCACTTCCATAGTGGAAAAAGGGATATCTTCAATTAAATCTACACAGAAGCATTCTGTGAAACTTCTTTCTGGTTCTGTGCATTAAACTAACAGAGTTGAAGCTTACATTTGATTGGGAAGTTCTAAACACTGTTTCACTAGAAACTGCAAGTGTACATTTGGAGAGCCCAGGGGCCTATAGTGGAAAAGGAATATTCCTAAAAATAAAAAACTACACAGAAGCATTCTGTGAAACTTCTTTCTTTTCTATTCATTCAGCTAACAGAGTTGAAGCTTACTCTTGATTGAGCAGTTCTGAAACACCTATCTGTAGAAACTGCAGGTGACTTTCTGAGCGCTAAGGGGCCTATAGTGGAAAAAGAAATATTTCCAAATAAAAACTACACAGAAGCATTCTGTGAAACATGTCACTGTTCTGTGCAGTCATCTAACAGTTTTGAAGTTTTCTTTTGATTGAGCAGTTCTGAAACACTCTCTGTAGAAACTGCAAGTAGACATTCTGAACGCTAAGGGGGCCTATAGTGGAAAAAGGAATATCTTCAAATAAAACTACACAGAAGCATTCTGTGTAACTTCTTTCTGTCTGTCCATTCAATAACAGAGTTGAAGCATACTATTGGTGGAGAAGTTCTGAAACACTCTTTCTGTAGAAACTGAGTGGACATTCGGAGCGCAAAAGGGCCTATAGTGGAAAAAGGAATATCTTCAAATAAAAAACTACACAGAAGCATTCTGTTGAAACTTCGTTCTGTCTGTCCTTTCAACTAACAGAGTAGAAGCTTACTTTGATGAGCAGTTCTGAAACACTCTCTCTGTTAGAAACTGCAAGTTCACATTGCGAGCGCTAAGGGGCCTATAGTGGGAAAAAGATATCTTCAAATAAAAACTACACCGAAGCATTTTGTGAAACTTCTTTCTGTTCTGTGCATAAACTAACAGAGTTGAAGCTTACATTGATTGAGCAGTTCTGAAACACTCTTTCTGTAGAAACTGCAACAGGACTTTCTAATTGCTAAGGGGCCTATAGTGGAAAAGGAATATCTTCAAATATAAACTACACAGAAGCATTCAGTGAAACTTGTTTCTGTTCTGTCCTTTCAACTAACAGAGTTGAAGCTTACTTTTCATAGAGCAGTTCTGAAACACTCTCTCTGCAGAAACTGGAAGTTGGACATTCCGTATGATAAAGGGCCTTAGTGGAAAAAGGCATATCTTCAAATAAAAACTTCAGAGAAGCATTCTCTGAAATTTCTTTCTGTTCTGTGCATTCAGCTAACAGAGTTGAAGCTACTTTGATTGAGCAGTTCTGAAACACCTTTCTGAAGAAACTGCAGCTGGACTTTCTGACCACTATAGGGCCTATAGTGGAAAAAGGAATATCTTCAAATAAAACTACACAGACCATTCGGTGAAACTTCTTTCTGTTCTGTGCATTAAACTACAGATATGAAGCCTACTTTTGAGTGAGCAGTTATGAAACACTCTTTCTGTAGAAACTGCAGGTGGACTTTCGAACGCTAATGGGCCTATAGTGCAAAAAGGAATATCTTCAAATAAAAACTACACAGAAGCATTCTGTGAAACATCTTTCTGTTCTGTCCATTCAACTAACAGAGTTGAAGCCTACTTTTGATTGGGCAGTTCTGAAACACTCTTTCTGTAGAAACTGCAAGTGACATTATGAGCGCTAAATGGGCCTATAGTGGAAAAAGGAACATCTTCAAATAAAAACTACGCAGAAGCATTTTGTGAAACTTCTTTCTGTTCTGTTCATTAAACTTACAGATTTGAAGGTTACTTTTGACTGAGCGGTTCTGAACACTCTTTCTGTAGAAACTGCATATAGACATTAGGAGCGCTAAGGGGCCTATAGTGGAAAAAGGAATATCTTCAAATAAAAACTACACAGAAGAATTTGCGAAAACTTCTTTCTCTTCGGTGCATTAAACCTACAGAGTTGAAGCTTACTTTTGATTGAGCAGTTCTGAAAACACTCTTTCTGTAGAAACTGCAAGTTGATATTCTGAGCGCTAAGGAGCCTATAGTGGGAGAAAGTATTATCTCCAAATAAAAAACTACACAGAACCATTCTGTGAAACTTCTTTCTGCTCTGTGCATTCAACTAACAGTGTTGAACTTTACTTTTCATTGTGCAGTTCTGAAACACTCTTTCTGTAGAAACTGCAAGTGGACATTCGGAGCGCTAAGGCACCTATAGTGGAAAAAGGAATATCTTCAAATATAAACTACACAGAAGCATTCAGTGAAACTTCTTTCTGTTCTGTCCTTTCAACTAACAGAGTAGAAGCTTACTATTGATTGAGCAGTTCTGAAACACCTCTCTGTAGAAACTGGAAGTTGACATTCCGTATACTAAATAGCCAATAGTGGAAAAAGGGATATCTTCAAATAAAAACTACACAGAAGCATTCAGTGAAACTTCTTTTTGTTCTGTCAATTCAACTGACAGAGTTGAAGCTTACTTTTGATTGAGCAGTTCTGAAAAACTCTTTCTGTAGAAACTGGAAGTTGACATTCTGAGCGCTAAAGGGCCTATAGAGGAAAAAGGAATATCTTCAAATAAAAACTACACAGAAGCATTTTGTGAAACTTCTCTCTGTTCTGTGCATTAAACTTACAGAGTTGAAGCTTACTTTTGACTGAGCAGTTCTGAAAGACCCTTTCTGTAAAACTGCAAGTGGACTTTCGAGCGCTAAGGGCCTATATTGAAAAAAGGTATATCTTCAAATAAAAACTACACAGAAGCATTTTGTGAAACTTCTTTCTCTTCTGTGCATTACACTTACAGAGTTGAAGCTTACTTTGATTTAGCAGTTCTGAAACACTCTTTCTGTAGGAACTGCAAGAGGACTTTCGGAGCGCTAAGGAGCCTATAGTGGAGAAAGAAATGTCTCCAAATAAAAACTACACAGAACCATTCTGTGAAACATCTTTCTATTCTGTGCATTCAACTAACAGAGTTGAAGTTTACTTTTCTTTGTGCAGTTCTGAAACACTCTTTCTGTAGAAACTGCAAGTGGACATTCGGAGCGCTAAGGGGCCTATAGTGGAAAAAGGAATATCTTCAAATAAACTACACAGAAGCATTCAGTGAAACTTCTTTCTGTTCTGTCCTTTCAACTAACAGAGTAGAAGCTTACTTTGGATTGAGCAGTTGTGAAACACTCTCTCTGTAGAAACAGGAAGTTGTCATTCCGTATGCTAAAGGGCCTATAGTGGAAAAAGGGATATCTTCAAATAAAAACAACACAGAAGCATTCTCTGAAACTTCTTTCTGTTCTGTGCATTCAGCTAACAGAGTTGAAGCTTACTTTTGATTGAGCACTTCTGAAACACCTTTCTGTAGAAACTGCAAGTGGACATTTTGAGCGCTAAGGGGCCTATAGTGGAAAAAGAAATATCTCCAAATAAAAACTACACAGAAGCATTCTGTGAAACTTGTTACTGTTCTGTGCAATCAACTAACAGGTTGAAGTTTACTTATGATTGAGCAGTTCTGAAACTCTCTTTCTGTAGAAACTGCAAGTTGTCACCCTGAGCGCTAAGGAGCCTATAGTGGAGAAAGTAATATCTCCCAATAAAAACTACACAGAAGCATTCTGTGAAACTTCTTACTGTTCTGTGCATTCAACTAACAGAATTGAAGTTTACTTTTGATTTAGCAGTTCTGAAACACTCTTTCTGTAGAAACTGCAAGTGGACATTCTGAACGCTAAGGGGCCTATGGTTGAAAAAGTAATATCTTCAAATAAAACTACACAGAAGCATTCTGTAAAACTTCTTTCTGTTCTGTGGATTCAACTAACAGAGCTGAAGCGTACTATTTGTTGAGCAGTTCTGAAACACTCTTTCTGTAGAAACTGCAGGTGGATATTCGAAGCGCTAATGGGCCTATAGTGCAAAAAGGAATATCTTCAAATAAAAACTACACAGAAGCATTCTGTGAAACTTCTTTCTGTTCTGTCCATTCAAGTAACAGAGTTGAAGATTACTTTTGATTGAGCAGTTCTGAAACACTCTTTCTGTAGAAACTGCAAGTTGACATTATGAGCGCTAAAGGGCCTATAGTGGAAAAAGGAACATCTTCAAATAAAAACTACGCAGAAGCACTTTGTGAAACTTCTTTCTGTTCTGTGCATTAAACTTACAGATTTGAAGGTTACTTTTGACTGAGCGGTTCTGAAACACTCTTTCTGTAGAAACTGCAAGTGGACATTCAGAGCGCTAAGGGGCCTATAGTGGAAAAAGGAATATCTTCAAATATGAACTACACAGAAGCATTCAGTGAAACTTCTTTCTGTTCTGTCCTTTCAACTAACAGAGTAGAAGCTTACTATTGATTGAGCAGTTCTGAAACACTCTCTCTGTAGAAACTGGAATTTGCCATTCCGTATGCTAAAGAGCCTATAGTGGAAAAAGGGATATCTTCAAATAAAAACAACACAGAACCATTCTCTGAAACTTCTTTCTGTTCTGTGCATTCAGCTAACAGAGTTGAAGCTTACTTTTGATTGAGCAGTTCTGAAACAACATTCTGTAGAGACTGCAGGCGGACATAATGAGCGCTAAGGGGCTTAGAGTGGAAAAAGTAATATCTCCAAATAAAAACTACACAGAAGCATTCTGTGAAACTTGTTACTCTTCTGCGCATTCAACTAAAAGAGTTGAAGTTTACTTTTGATTGAGCAGTTCTGAAACACTCTTTCTGTAGAAACTGCATGTGGACATTCTGAACGCTAAGGGGGCTATAGTGGAAAAGGGAATATCTTCAAATAAAACTACACAGAAGCATTCTGTGAAACTTCTTTCTGTTCTGTGCATTCAACTAACAGAGCTGAAGCTGACTTTGGATTGAGCAGTTCTGAGACACTCTTTCTGTAGAAAGTGCAAGATGACACTCCGAGCGCTAAGGAGCCTACAGTGGAAAATGAAGTATCTCCAAATAAAAACTACACAGAAGCATTCTGTGAAACTTCTTTCTGTTCTGTGCATTCAACTAAGAGAGTTGAAGCTTACTTTTGATTGAGCAGTTCTGAAACACACTTTCTGTAGAAACTGCAATTGGACATTCGGAGCGCTAAGGAGCCTGCAGTGGAAAAAGGAATATCTTCAAATAAAAACTACACAGAAGCATGCAGTGAAACTTCTTTCTATTCTGTCATTTCAACTAACAGAGTTGAAGTTTACTTTTGATTGAGGAGTTCTGATACACTCTCTCTGTAGAAACTGGAATTTGACATTCCGTGTGCTAAAGGGACTATAGTGGAAAAAGAGATATCTTCAAATAAAAACTACACAGAAGCATTCTGTTAAACTTCTTTCTGTTCTGTGCATTCAACTAACAGATTTGAAGCTGACTTTTGATTGAGCAGTTCTGAGACACTCTTTCTTTAGAAACTGCAAGATGACATTCCGAGCGCTAAGGAGACTATAGTGGAAAAAGGAGTATCTCCAAATAAAAACTACACAGAAGCATTCTGTGAAACTTCTTTCTGTTCTGTGCATTCAACTAACAGAATTGAAGCTTACATTTGATTGAGCAGTTCTGAAGCACTCTTTCTGTAGAAACTGCAAGTGGACAGTCAGAGCGCTAAGGGGCCTACAGGGGAAAAACGAGTATCTTCAAATAGAAACTACACGGAAGCATTCAGTGAAACTTATTTCTGTTCTGTCCTTTCAACTAACAGAGTTGAAGCATACCCTTGATTGTGCGGTCCTGAAACCTCTTTCTGTAGAAACTGGAAGTTGACATTCCATGCGCGAAAGGGCCTATAGTGGAAAAAGGGATATCTTCAAATAGAAACTACACAGAAGCATTCTGTGAAACTTCTTTCTGTTCTGTGCATTCAACTAACAGAGTTGAAGCTTACTTTTGACTGTGCAGTTCTGAAACTCTCTTTCTGTAGAAACTGCAAGTGGACATTTTGAGCGCTAAGTGGCCTACAGTGGAAAAAGATATATCCTCAAATAAAAACTACACAGAAGCATTCAGTGAAACTTCTTTCTCTTCTCTCCATTCAACTAACAGCGTTGTAGCTTACTTTTGATTGAGCAGTTATGAAACACCCCTTCTGTAGAAACTGCAGGTGGACATTCGAGGGCTAAGATGTTTATAGCGGGAAAAGAAAAATCTCCAAATAAAAAATACACAAAAGCATTCTGTGAAACTTCTTTCTATTCTGTGCATTGAACTAACAGAGATGAAGCTTACTTTTGATTGAGCAGTCCTGAAACACCTTTCTGTAGAAACTGCAGGTGGACAGTCTGAGCGCTAAGGGGCCCATAGTGGAAAAAGTAATATCGCCAAGTAAAAACTACACAGAAGCATTCTGTGAAACTTGTTACTGTTCTGTGCATTCAACTAACAGAGTTGAAGTTTACTTTTTGTGAACAGTTCTGAAACACTCTTTCTGTAGAAACTGCAAGTGGACATTCTGAGACTAAGGGGCTATAGTTGAAAAAGGAACATGTTCAAATAAAAACTACACAGAAGCATTCAGTGAAACTTCTTTCTGTTCTGTCCATTCAACTCTCAGGTTGAAGCTTACTTTTGATTGTGCAGTTCTGAAACACTCTTTCTGTAGAAACTGAAGTTGACATTCCGTGTGCTCCACGGCCTATAGTGGAAAAAGGGATATCTTCAATTAAAAACTACACAGAAGCATTCTGTGAAACTTCTTTCTGTTCTGTGCATTCAACTAACAGAGTTGAAGCTTACATTTGATTGGGAAGTTCTGAAACACTGTTTCACTAGAAACTGCAAGTGGATATTTGGAGCGCTCAGGGGCCTATAGTGGAAAAAGGAATATCCTAAAATAAAAACTACACAGAAGCATTCTGTGAAACTTCTTTCTTTTCTATTCATTCAGCTAACAGAGTTGAAGCTTACTTTTGATTCAGCAGTTCTGAAACACCTTTCTGTAGAAACTGCAGGTGGACTATCTGAGCGCTAAGAGGCCTATAGTGGAAAAAGAAATATCTTCAAATAAAAACTACACAGAAGCATTCTGTGAAACTTGTCACTGTTCTGTGCATTCATCTAACAGATTTGAAGTTTTCTTTTGATTGAGCAGTTCTGAAACACTCTCTGTAGAAACTGCAAGTAGACATTCTGACGCTAAGGGGCCTATAGTGGAAAAAGGAATATCTTCAAATAAAACTACACAGAAGCATTCTGTGTAAACTTCTTTCTGTTCTGTGCCATTCAAACTAACAGAGTTGAAGCTTACTATTTGATTGAGCAGTTCTGAAACACTCTTTCTGTAGAAACTAAAAAAAAAAAAAAAAAAAAAAAACTGTTGTAAAACTGCAATTGGACATTTCGGAAGCGCTAAAGGGCCTATAGTGGAAAAAGGAATATCTTTCAAATAAAACTACACAGAAGCATTCTGTGAAACTTCTTTCTGTTCTGTCCTTTCAACTAACAGAGTTGAAGCTTACTTTTCATTGAGCAGTTCTGAAACACTCTCTCTGCAGAAACTGGAAGTTGACATTCCGTATGATAAAGGGCCTATAGTGGAAAAGGCATATCTTCAAAATAAAAACTACAGAGAAGCATTCTCTGAAATTTCTTTCTGTTCTGTGCATTCAGCTAACAGAGTTGAAGCTTACTTTTGATTGAGCAGTTCTGAAACACCTTTCTGTAGAAACTGCAGGTGGACATTCTGACCGCTAAAGGGCCTATAGTGGAAAAAGGAATATCTTCAAATAAAAACTACACAGAACCATTCGGTGAAACTTCTTTCTGTTCTGTGCATTAAACTAACAGATTTGAAGCATACTTTTGAGTGAGCAGTTATGAAACACCCTTTCTGTAGAAACTGCAGGTGGACAATTGGAGCGCTAGGGGCCTATAGTGGAAAAAGAATATCTTCAAATAAAAACTTCACAGCAGCATTCTGTGAAACTTCTTTCTCTTCTGTGCCTTCAACTAACGGATTTGAAGCTCACTTTTGATTGAGCAGTTCTGAAACACTATTTCTGTGGAAAATGCAAGTGGATATTCTGAACGCTAAGGGGGACTATACTGGAAAAAGGAATATCTTCAAATAAAAACTACACAGAAGCATTCTGTGAAACTTCTTTCTGTTCTGTGCATTAAACTATCACAGTTGAAGTCTGACTTTTGATTGAGCAGTTATGAAACACCCTTTCTGTAGAAACTGCAATTGGACATTCGGAGCGCTAACGGGACAATAGTGGAAAAAGAATAGCTACAAATAAAAACTACACAGAAGCATTCTCTGAAACTTCTTTCGTTCTGTGCATTCAACTAACAGAGTTGAAGGTTACTTTTGATTGAGCAGTTCTGAAACACTCTTTCTGTAGAAACTGCAGGTGGATATTCGTAGAGCTAAGGGGCCTATAGTGGAAAAAGAAATATCTCCAAATAAAAACGACACAGAAGCATTCTGTGAAACTTTTTCTGTTCTGTGCATTCAACTTACAGAGTTGAAGCTTACTTTTGATTGAGCAGTTCTGAAACACTCCTCTGTAGAAACTGGAACTTGACATTCCGTGTGCTAAATGGACTATAGTGGAAAAAGTGATATCTTCAATAAAAACTACACAGAAGCATTCTGTGAAACTCTTTCTGTTCCGTGCATTCAACTAACAGAGTTGAAGCTTACTTTTGATTGAGCAGTTCTGAAACACTCTTTCTGTGGAAACTGCAAGTGGATATTCTGAACACTAAGGGGCCTATAGTGGAAAAAGGAATATCTTCAAATAAAAACTACACAGAAGCATTCTGTGAAACTTTTTTCTGTTCTGTCCATTCAACTAACAGAGTTGAAGCTGACTTTTGATTGAGCAGTTCTGAAACACTCTTTCTGTAGAAACTGCAAGTTGACATTCCGAGCGCTAAGGAGCCTATGTGGAAAAAGTAATCTCTCCAAATAAAAACTACACAGAAGCCTTCTGTGAAACTTCTTTCTGTTCTGTGCATTCAACTAACAGAGTTGAAGCTTACTTTTGATTGAGCAGTTCTGAAACACTCTGTCTGTAGAAACTGCAAGTGCACATTCGGAGCACAAGGGGCCTATAGTGGAAAAAGGAATACCATCAAATAAAAACTACACAGAATCCTTCTGTGAAACTACTTTCTGTTCTGTCCATTCAACTAACAAAGTTGAAGCTTACTTTTGATTGAGCAGTTCTGAAACACTCTTTTTGTAGAAACTGCAAGTTGACATTCCGAGCGATAAATCGCCTCTAGTGGAAAAAGGGATATCTTCAAGTAAAAACTACACAGAAGCATTCTGTGAAACTTCTTTCTGTTCTGTGCATTCAACTAAGAGAGTTGAACCTTACTTTGATTGAGCACTTCGGAGACACTCTTTCTGTAGAACCTGCAAGTGGACATTCTGTACGCTATGGGACCTGTAGTGGAAAAGCGTATATTTGAAATAAAACTACACAGAATCATTCTGTGAAACTACTTTTGTTCCGTCCATTCAGCTAACAGAGTTGAGGCTGACTTTGTTGAGCAGTTCTGAAACTCCTTCAGTAGAAACGGCAATTTGACTTTCTGAGCGCTAAGGGCCTGTAGTGGAAAAAGTAATATCTCCAAATAAAAACTACACAGAAGCATTCTGTGAAACTTCTTTCTGTTCTGTCTATTCAACTAACTGAGTTGATGCTTACTTTTGATTGAGCAGTTCTGAAAAACTCTTTCTGTAGAAACTGCAAGTTGACATTTCCGAGCGCTGAAGGGCCTATAGTGGAAAAAGGGATATCTTCATAAAAAACTACACAGAAGCATTCTGTGAAACTTCTTTCTGTTCTGTGCATTCAACTAACAGATTTGAAGCTTATTTTGATTGAGCAATTCTGAAACACCCTAGCTGTAGAAACTGCAAGTGGACATTTGGAGCGCTAACGGGCCTAAAGTGGCAAAAGTAACATCTCCATATAATAACTACACAGAAGCATTCTCTGAAACCTCTTTCTGTTCTGTGCATTCAACCAAAGAGAGTTGAAGCGGACTGTTGATTGAAGCCAGTTCTGAAACACTCTTTCTGTAGAAACTGCAAGTTGACATTACGAGCGCTAAAGGGAACTAATAGTGGAAAACGGGGATATCTTCAAATAGAAACTACACAGAAACATTCTGTGAAACCGCTTTCTGTTCTGTGCATTCAACTAAACAGAGTTGAAGCTCACTTTTGATTGAGCAGTTCTGAAACACTCTTTCTGTAGGAACTGCAAGTGGACATTCTGAAGCATTAAGGGGGCCTATAGTGGAAAAAGGAATATCTTCAAATAGAAACTACACAGAAGCATTCTGTGAAACTTTTTTCTGTTCTGTGCCTTCAACTAACAGAGTTGAAGCATACTTTAGATTGAGCTCTTCTGAAACACTCTTCGGAGAAACTGCAAGTGGACATTCCAAGCGCTAAAGGCCAACAGTGGAAAAAGGGATATCTTCAAATAAAAACTACACAGAAGCATTCAGTAAAACTTTTTTCTGTTCTGTGCATTCAACTAACAGAGTTGAAGTTTGCTTTTGGTTGAGCAGTTCTGAGACACACTTTTTGTAGAAACTGCAAGTGGATATTCGCAGCGCTACGTGGCCTGTAGTGGAAAAAGGAAATTCTCCAAATAAAAATTACACAGAAGCATTCAGTGAAACTACTTTCTGTTCTGTCTTTTAAACTAACAGAGTTTGAAGCTTACTTTTGATTGAGCAGTTTCTTAAACACTCTGTAGAAACTGCAAGTGGACATTCGGAGCGCTAAAGGGCCTATAGTTTAAAAAGGAATAACTTCATATGAAAAATACCCAGTATCATTCTGTGAAATTTCCTTCTGTTTGTCCATTCAACTAACAGAGTTGAAGCTTACTTTTTATTGAGCAGTTCTGAACCACTCTTTCTGTAGAAACTGCAAGTTGACATTCTGTCCGCTAATGGGCCTATATTGGATGAAGGATATCTTCGGATAAAATCTACACAGAAGCATTCTGTGAAAATTCTTTCTGTTCTGTGCATTTAACTAACAGAGTTGAAGCTTACTTTTGATTGAGCAGTCCTGAAAAAACAGTTTCTGTAGAAACTGCAAGTGGAGATTTTGAGCGCTAAGGGTCTATAGTGGAAAAAGGAATATCTTCAAATAAAAACTACACAGAAGCATTCTGTGAAACTTCTTTCTGTTGTGTGCATTCAACTTACAGAGTTGAAGCTTACTTTTATTGAGCAGTTTCTGAAACACTCTTCTGTAGAAACTGCAGTGGACTTCGGAGCGCTAAGCGGCCTATAGTGGAAAAAGGAATATCTTCAAATAAAAACTACACAGAATCATTCTGTGAAAATTCTGTCTGTTCTGTCCATTCAAGTAACAGATTTGAAGCTTACTTTGGATTGAGCAGTCTGAAACACTCTTTCTGTAGAAACTGCAAGTTGACATTCCGAGCGCTAAGAGTCCTATAGTGGAAAAAGGAATATCTCCAAATAAAAACCACACGGAAGCATTCTGTGAACTTCATTCTGTTTCTGTCCATTAAACTAACAGAGTTGAAGCTACTTTGATTGAGCAGTTCTGAAACACTCTTTCTGTAGAAAATTCATGTTGACATTCAGAGCGCTAAATTCCTATAGTGGAGAAAGGGATATCTTCAAATAAAAATACACAGAAGCATTCTCAGAAAACTGCTTTCTGTCCTGTGCATTCAACTAACAGAGTTGAAGCTTACTTTTGATTGAGCAGTTCTGAAACACTCTTTCTGGAGAAACAGCAACTGGATATTCGGAGCGCTAGGCGCCTATAGTGGAAAAAGGAATATCTTCAAATAAA
>NW_022097354.1:0-19642 GCF_006542625.1 Nomascus leucogenys
CTTTCTGTTGAAATTGCTACTGGACATTCGGAGCGCTAAGGGCCCTATAGTGGAAAAAGAAATATCCTCAAATAAAAACTACACAGCAGCATTCTGTGAAACTTCGTTCTGATCGCTGCATTCAACTAACGGTGTTGAACCTTACTTTTGATTGCGCAGTTCTGAAGCACTCTTTCTGTAGAAACTGCAAGTGGACATTCAGAGCACACAGGGGCCTACAGTGGAAAAAGGAATATCGTCAAATAAAAACTACACAGAAGCATTCTGTGAAACAGATTTCTGATCTGCGTATTCAACTAACAGAGCTGAAACTTACTTTTGCTTAAGCAGTTCTGAAATACTCTTTCTGTAGAAGCCGCACGTGGACATTCGGTATGCCAATGGGCCTTCAGCGGAAAATGGAGTATCTTCAAATGAAAACCACACAGAAGCATTCTGTGAAACGTCTTTCTGATCTCTGCTTTCAACTAACAGAGTTGAACCTTACTTTTGATTGAGGAGTTCTGAAAGAGTCTTTCTGTAGAAACTGCAGGTGGACATTCAGAGCGCTTAGGGGCGTATAGTTGAAAAAGGAATGTATTCAAATACGAGCTACACTGAAGCGCTCTGTTAGAATTTTTTCTGATCTGTGCATTGATCTAAGAGAGTTGAACCTTCCTTTTGATAGATGAGTTCTGTAAAACTCTTTCTGTAGAAACTGCAAGTGGACATTCGGAGCGCTAAGGGTCTTATAGTGGAAAAAGGAATATCTTGAAATAAAAAATACAAAGAAGCATTCTGTGAAACTTCTTTCTGATCTGTGCATTCAACTAACAGAGTTGAACCTTACTTCTGATTGAGGAGTTCTCAATAAAACTTTCTGTAGAAACCTCAAGGGGACATTCGGAGCGCTAAGGGGCCTATTGTGGAAAAACGAATATCTTCAAATAAAAACGACACAGAAGCATTCTGAGAAATGTCTTTCTGATCTGTGCATTCAACTGACAGAGTTGAACCTTATTTTTGATGGATGAGTTCTGAAACACTCTTTCCGTAGAAACCGCAAGTTTACATTTGGAGCGCAAAGGGGCCTGTAGTGGAAAAAGGAATATCTTCAAATAAAAAGTACACAGAAGAATTCTGTGAAACTTCTTTCTGATCTGTGCACTCAACTAACTGAATAAAATACTACTTTTGATTGAGGAGTTCTGAAACACTCTTTCTGTAGAAACCACAAGTGGACATTCGGAGCGTTAAGGGACCTACAGTGCAAAAAGGAATATCTTCAAATAAAAACTACACAGAAGCATTCTGTGAAACTTCTTTCTGATCTGTGATTCAACTAACAGAGTTGAACCTTACTTTTGTAGAAGAGATCTGAAAAACTCTTTGTGCAGAAACCGCAAGTGTACATTCAGAGCTCAAAGGGTCCTATAGTGGAAAAGGAATATCTTCAAATAAAAAATACACAGAAGCATTCGGTGAAACTTCCTTCTGATCTGTACATTCAGCTAACAGCGTGGACCTTACTTTTGATTGAGGAGTTCTGAAACCCTCTTTCTGTAGAAACAGCAAGTGGACTTTCGGAGCGCTAAGGGGCCTATAGTGGAAAAAGGAATATCTTCAAATAAAAACTACACAGAATCATTCTGTGAAACTTCTTTCTGTTCTGTCCATTCAAGTAACAGAGTTGAAACTTACTTTTGATTGAAGAGTTCTGAAGAACACTTACTGTAGAAAATGCAAGTGGACATTTGGAGCGCTATGAGGCCTATAGTGGAAAAAGGAATATCTTCAAATAAAAACTACACATAGGCATTCTGTGAAACTTCTTTCTGATCTGTGCATTCAACAAACAGAGTTGAACCTTACTTTTGATTGAGGAGATCTGAAACACTCTTTCTCTAGAAACTGCAAGTGGACCTTTTTAGCGGTAAGATGCGTATAGTGGAAAAAGGAATATCTACAAGTAAAAACTAAACAGAAGCATTCTGTTCAACTTCTTTCTTATCTGTGCATTCAATTAACAGTGTTGAATCTTACATTTGGTTGAGGAGTTCTAAAACACACTTTCTGTAGAAACCGCAATTGGACATTCAGAGTTCTAAGGGGCCTATAGTGGAAAAAGGAATATCTTCAAATAAAACTACACAGAATTATTCTGTGAAACTCCTATCTGATTTCTGCATTCAACTAAGAGAGTTGAAATTTACTTTGACTGACGAGCTCTGAAAGACTCTCTCTGTAGAAACCGCAAGTGGACATTCGGAGCTCCAGGAGGCCTACAGTGTAAAAAAAATACCTTCAATTAAAAACTACACAGAAGCATTCTGTTAAACTTGTTTCTGATCTGTGCATTCAACTCACAGATTTGAACCTGACTTTTGATCGAGGAGTTCTGAAACACTCTTTCTGTAGAAACCGCAAACGGACATTTGGAGTGCTAAGGGGCCTATAGTGGAAAAAGGAATAGCTTCGAATTAAAACTACACAGAAGCATTCTGTGAAACTCCTTTTTGATCTGTACACTGAACTCACAGAGTTGAACATTACTTTCAATTGAGGAGTTCTGAAACACTCTTTCAGTAGAAACCGCAAGGGGACTTTCAGAGCGTTATGGGCCGTGCAGTGGAAAAAGGAATATCTTCAAAAAAAACTACAGAGAAGCATTCTGTGGAACTTCTTTCTGATCTGTGCATTCAACACACAGTGTTGAACCTTACTTTTCATGGAGGCATTCTGAAACACTCTTTCTGTAGAAACCGCAAGTGGACATTCGGAGCGCTAAGGGGCCTAAACTAGAAAAAAGAATATCTTCAAATAATAACTATACAGAAGCATTCTGTGAAACTTCTTTCTGATCTGTGCATTCAACTAACAGAGTTGAAACTTACTTTTGATAGAGGAGATCTGAACCAATCTTTCTGTAGAAACCGCAGGGGGACATTCTAAGCGCTATGGGGCCTATAGTGGAAAAAGGAATATCTTCAAGTAAAAACTACACAGAAGCATTCTGTTTAACTTCTTTCTTATCCGTGTATTCAGCTAACAGAGCTGAATCTTACTTTTGATTGAGGAGTTCTGAAACACTCTGTAGAAACCGCAAGTGGACATTCGGAGCGCTAAGGCCTATAGTGGAAAAGGAATATTTTCAAATTAAAACCACACAGAAGCATTGTGTGAAACTTCTTTCTGATTTGAGCATTCAATTAAGAGAGTGGAAGCTTACTTTGACTGACGAGTTCTGAAAGCCTCTTTATATAGAAACCGCAAGAGGACATTCGGAGCACTAAGAGTCACATAGTGGAAAAAGGAATATCTTCAAAGAAAAACTACACAGAAGCATTCTGTAAAGCTATTTTCTGTTCTGTGCATTCAACTAACAGAGTTCAACCTTAGTTTTGATTGAGGAGTTCTGAAACAGTTTTACAGTAGAAACCACAAGTGGACATTCGGAGCGCTAAGGGGCCTATAGTGGAAAAAGGAATATCTTCAAATAAATACTACACAGAAGCATTTGTGAAACTTCTTTCCGATCTGTGCATTCAACTAGCAGAGTTGAACCTTACTTTTCTTTGAGGAGTTCTGAAATAGTCTTTCTGTAGAAATCGCAAGTGGATATTCGTAGCGCTAATGGGCCTACAGTGGAAAAAGGATATCTTCAAATAAAAACTACACAGAAGCGTTCTGTGAATCTTCTTTCTGATCTGTGCATTCAACTAACAGAGATGAACCTTACTTCTGATTGAGGAGTTCTGAAACACTCTTTCTGTAGAAAAAGCAAGTGGATATTCGGAGCGCTGAGGGCGTACAGTGTAAAAGGAATGTCTTCCAATGAAAACTACACAGAAGCATTCTGTGAAACTTCTTTCTGATCTGTGCATTGAACTAACAGAGTTGAAGATTATTTTTGATTGAGGAGTTCTGAAACACTCTTTCTGTGGAAACAGCAAGTGGACATTCGGTGCCCTAAGGGGCCTATAGTGGAAAAACGAATATCCTCAAATAAAAACTACACAGAAGCATTCTGTGCTACTTCTTTCTGGTCTGTGCATTGAACTAACAGAGTTGAACCTTACTTTTGACTGTGGAGTTCTGAAACATTCTTTCTGTAGAAACTGCAAGTGGACATTCAGAGCGCTAAGAGGCCTATAGTGCAAAAAGGAATATCTTCAAATAAAAACTACACAGAAACATTGTGTGAAACTTCTTTCTGTTCTGTGCTTTCAACGGAGTGGATGCTTACTTTTGATTGAGCAGTTCTGAAACACTCCTCCTGTAGAAACTGCAGGTGGACATTCGGAGTGCTAAGAGGCATATAGTGGAAAAAGAATGTCTTCAATAAAAACTACACAGTAGCATTCTGTGCAACTTCTTTCTGATCTGTGCATTCACCTAAGAGAGATTAACCTTACTTTTGATTGAGGGGTTTTGAAACACTCTTTCTATAGAAAATGCAAGTGGACATTTTTAGCGCTACGCGGCCAATCGAGGAAAAGGGAATATCTACAAATAAAAACTACAGAGAAGCATTTTGTGAAACTTCTTTCTGATCTGTGCATTCAAGTAACAGAGTTGTACCTTCCTTTTCATTGAGGAGATTTGAAACACACTTTGTGTAGAAACTGTAAGTGGATATTTGAAGTGACATGCGGCCTTTCGTGGAAAAAGGGATATCTTCAAATAAAAACTAAACAGAAGCATTCTGTGAACCTTCCTTCTGATCTGTGCATTCAGCTAACAGAGTCGAATCTTACTTTAGATTGAGGAGTTTTGAAACACTCTTTCTGTGAAAACTGCTATTGGACGTTTCGAGCGCTAAGGGCTCTATCGTGGAAAAAGGAATATCTTCAAATAATTACTACACAGAAGCATTCTGTGAAACTTCTTCCTGATCTGTGCATTCAACTAACTCAGTAGAACCTTACTTTTTATTGAGGAACTTTGAAGCACTCTTTCTATAGAAACTGCAAGTGGACATTTGGAGCGTTATGCAGCCTATCGTGGAATAAGAATATCTTGAAATAAAAACTACACAGAAACATTCTGTGAAATTTCGTTCTGATCTGTGCATTCAACTAACAGAGTTGAACCTTACTTTTGATTGAGGAGTTTTGAAACACTCTTTCTGTAGAAACTGCAGGTGGACATCTGGAGTGCTATGCGGCCTATCAGGGAAACAGGAATATCTTCAAATAAAAACTAAACAGAAGCATTCTGTGAAACGTCTTTCTGATCTGTGCATTCAACTAATAAGGTTGAATCTTACTTTAGATTCAGGAGTTTTGTAACACTCTTTCTGTAGAAACTGCAAGTGGACATTTGGAGCGTTAAGAGGCCCATAGTGCAAAAAGGAATATCTTCAAATAAAAACTACACAGAAACATACTGTGAAATTTCTTTCTGATGTGTGCATTCAACTAATAGAGGTGAACCTAACTTTTGATTGAGGTGTTTTCAAACACTCTTTCTGTAGGTAGTGCAAGTGGACATATGGAGCGCTCTGCAGCCTATTGTGGAAAAAGTAATATCTTCAAATAAAAACTACAGAGAAACATTCTGTGAAACTTCTTTCTCATCTGTGCATTCAACTAATGGAGTTGAACCTTACTTTTGATTGCTTAGTTTTGAAATACTCTTTCTGTATATACTGCAAGTACACATTTGGAGTGCTACGTGGCCTATCATGGAAAAAGGAATATCTTCAAAGAAAAACTACACAGAAGCATTCTGTGAAACTTTTTCTGATCTGTGCATTCAACTAACAGAGTTGAACCTTACCTTCAATTGAGGAGTTTTGAAACACTCTTTCTGTAGAAACTGGAAGTGGATATTTGGAGCGTTAAGAGGCCTATCATGGAAAAAGGAATATCTTCAAATAAAAACTACACAGAAGCATTCTGTGAAACTTCATTCTCATCTGTGCATTCAACTAACAGAGTTGAACTTTACTTTTGATTGAGGAATTTTGAAACACTCTTTCTGTAGAAACTGCAAGTGGACATTTGGAGCGCTAAGAGGCCTATCATGGAAAAAGGAATATCTTGAAATAAAATCTACAAAGAAATATTCTGTGAAACTTCTTTCTGATCTATGCATTCAAGTAACAGAGTTGAACCTTTCTTTGCATTGAGCAGTTTTGAAACACTCTTTCTGTAGGAAATGCTAGTGGATATTTGGAGTGCTAAGAGGCCTATCGTGGAAAAAGGAATATCTTCAAATAAAAACTACACATAAGCCTTCTGTGGAACTTCTTTCTGGTCTGTGCATTGAACTAACAGAGTTGAAACTTTCTTTTGATTGAAGAGTTTTCAAACACTCTTTCTGTAGAAACTGCTATTGGACATTTGGAGCGCTACGGGGCTTATCGTGGAAAAAGGAATATCTTCAAATAAAAACTTCTCAGAAGCATTCTGTGAAACTTCTTTTTGATCTGTGCATTCAACTAACAGTGTTGAACCTTACTTTTGATTGAGGAGTTTTGAAACACTCTTTCTGTAGAAACTGCAAGTGGAAATTTGGAGCTCTAATCGCGGCCTATCGTGAAAAAAGGAATATATTCAATAAAACTGCACGGAAGCATTCAGTGAAATTCTTTCTGATCTGGCATTCAAACTAACAGAGTTGAACCTTAATTTTGATTGAGGAGTTCTGAAACACTCATCCTGTAGAAACTGCAAGTGGACATTTAAAGGCTTCGCAGCCTATCATGGAAAAGTTATACGTTCAAATAAAAACTACAGAAGCATTCTGTGAAACTTCTTTCTGATCTGTGCATTCAACTAACAGCCTTGAACCTTATTTGATTGAGGAGTTTGGAAACACTCTTTCTGTAGAAAACTGCAAGTGACATTTGGAGCACATACGTGGCCTATAGTGGAAAAGGAATATCTTCATATAATAACTACACAGTCTTGCATTATGTGAACCAACTTTCCTGATCTCTGCATTCAACTAACAGATTTGAAACCTTCTTTTCATTGAGGAGTTTTGGAAGACTCTTTCTGTTAGATAACTGCAAGTGACATTTGGAGTGCTAAGAGGCCTGTCGTGGAAAAAATGAATATCCTCAGATAAAAGCTACACAGAAGCATTCTGTGCAAACTTCTTTCTGGATCTGTGCATGAACTAACGGAATTGAACCCTACTTTTCATTGAGGGAGTGTTGAAACACTTTTCTGTAGAAACTGCAAGTGGACATTTGGAGCGCTACGCAGCCTATCATGGAAAAAACAAATATCTTCAAATTAAAACTACACAGAAGCATTCTGTGAAACTTTTTTTGGATCTGTGCATTCAGCTAAATGGAGTTTCAAGCTTACTGTTTGGAGTTGAGAGTTTTTGAAAACACTCTTCTGTAGAAACTGCAAGTGGACATTTGGAGCGTTATGTGGCTTATCGTGGAAAAAGGATATTTTCAAATAAAAACTACACAGAATCATTCTGTGAAACTTCTTTCTGTCTGTTCAATTCAACTAATGGAGTCAAACTTACTTTTGTTTGAGGAGTTTGAACCACTTCTTTCTAATAGAAACTGCATGTGGACACTTTGAACGCTAAAGGGCCTGTCAGGAAAAAGAAATATTCTTCAATTAAAAACTTACACAGAAGGATTCTGTGAAACTTCTTTCAGAACTGTGCATTCAACTAAACAGAGTTAGAACCTTACTTTTGATTGAGGAGTTTTGAAACACTCTTTCTGTAGAAACTGCAAGTGGACATTTGGAGCGCAAAGAGGCCTATAGTGGAAAAAGGAAATATCTTCAAATAAAAACCACATTGAAGCATTCTGTGAAACTTCTTTCTGATCTGTGCCTTCGCTACGAGATTTGAACCTTACTTTCTTTGAGCAGTTCTGAAACACGTCTCCTGTACAAACTGAAAATGGACATTCAGAGCGCTAAGATGCATATAGTGGAAAAAGCGAATGGTCTTCAATAAAAAATGCATAGAGCTTCTGTGAAACCTTTTCTATCTGTGCATTCAACTAATGGAGTTGAACCTTACTTTGATTGAGCAGTTCTGAACACTCTTTTCTAGAAACTGCAAGCGGAATTTGGAGCGCTAAGAAGCCATAGTGGAAAAAAGGAATATATTCAAATAAAAACTGCACAGAAATCATCTGTGAAACTTCTTCCTGATCTGTGCATTCAACTAACAAGTTGAACCTTACTTTTGATTGTAGAGTTTTGAAACAATCTTTCTGTAGAAACTGCAAGTGGACATTCGGAGCGCTAAGAGCCATAGTGCAGACAGGAATATCTTCAAATCAAACTACACCGAAGCATTCTGGGAGACTTTTTCTCTTCTGTCCATTCAACTAACAGAGTTGAAGCTTACTTTTGATTGGGAGTTTTGAACACTCTTTCTGTAGAAACTGCAAGTGGACACTTGGAGAGCTACGCGGCCTATCGTGGAAAAATGAATATCCTCAAATAAAAACTACACAGAAGCATTTTGTGAAAATTCTTTCTGATCTGTGCATTCAACTGACAGTGTTGAACCTTACTTTTCATTGTGCAGTATTGAAACACTCTTTCTATAGAAACTGCAAGTGGACATTTGTTAGCGCTCTGCGGCCTATCGTGGAAAAAGGAATATCTTCAAATAAAACTACACAGAAGCATTCTGTGAAACTTCCTTCTGATCTGTGCATTCAACTAACAGAGTTGAAACTTACTTTTGATTGAGGAGTTTTGAAACACTCTTTCTGTAGAAACTGCAAGTCGACCTTTGGAGTGCTATGCGGCCTCTCGTGTAAAAAGGATATCTTCAAATAAAAACTAAACAGAAGCATTCTGTGAAACTTCTTTCGATCTGTGCATTCAACTAACACAGTGAATCTTACATTTGATTGAAGGTTTTCAAACACTCTTCTGTAGAAACTGCAAGTGGCATTTGGAGAGCTAAGAGGCCTATCTTAGAAAAAGGAATATCTTCAAATAAAAACTACACAGAAGCATTCTGTGAAACTTCTTTTGATCTGTGCATTCAACTAACAGAGTTGAATCTTACTTTTGATTGAGGAGTGTTTGAAACACTCTTTCTTTAGAAACTGCAAGTGGAAATTTGGAAGCTCTATGCAGGCCTATCGTGGAAAAAGGAATATATTCAAATAAAACTACACAGAAGCATTCAGTGTAATTTCTTTCTGATCTGTGCATTCAACTAACAGAGGTTGAACCTTAATTTTGATTGAGGAGTTTCTGAAACACTCATTCTGTAGAAACTGCAAGTGGAACATTTAAAGCGCTTCGCGGCCTATCATGGAAAAAGGTATACGTTCAAATAAAAACTACACAGAAGCCTTCTGTGAAACTCTTTCTGATCTGTGCATTCAACTAACAGAGTTGAAACTTCCTTTTCATTGAGGAGTTTCAAAACACTCTTTCTGTAGAAACTGCAAGTGGACATTTGGAGTGCTAAGAGGCCTGTCGTGGGAAAAATGAATATCCTCAGATAAAAGCTACACAGAAGCATTCTGTGCAACTTTCTTTCTGATCTTGCAATGAACTAACGGAGTTGAACCCTACTTTCATTGAGGTGTGTTGAAGCACTCTTTTCTGTAGAAACTGCAAGTGGACATTTGGAGTGCTACGCGGCCTATCATGGAGGAAGGAATATCTTCAAACAAAAACTACTCAGAACCATTCTGTGAAACTTCTTTTTGATCTGTGCATTCAACTGACAGAACTGAACTTACTTTTGATTGAGGAGTTTTGAAACTCTCTTTCTGCAGAAACTGAAATGGGACATTTGGACTGCTATGCAGCCTAACATGGAAAATGAATTACTTCAAATAAAAACTACACAGAAGCATTCTGTGAACTTTTTTCATCTATGTATTCAACTAACAGAGTTGAATCTTACTCTGATTGAGGAGTTTGAAACAATCTCTCTGTTGAAATGCAATTGGAAATTTGAGCGCTACGCTGCCTATAGTGGAAAACGGAATATCTTCAAATGAAAACTACAGAAAAGCATTCTGTGAAACACCTTTCTGTTCTGTGCATTCAACTAACAGAGTTGAACTTCACATTTTTTGAAGAGTTTTGAAACACTGTTTCTGTAGAAACTGCTAGTGGACTTTGGAGGCTATTCGGCCTTTCTTGGAAAAGGAATATCTTCAAATAAAAACTACAGAGAAGCATTCTGTGAAACTACTTTCTGATCTGGGCATTCAACAAACAGAGTAGAACCTTACTTTTGATTGAGGAGTTTGAATAACTCTTTCTGTAGAACTGTAAGTGGACATATGGAGTGCTATGCGTCCTATTGTGAAAAAAGGAATATCTTGAATAAAAACTACACAGAAGCATTCTCTGAAACTTGTTTCCTATCTCTGCATTGTACTAAAAGAGTTGAACCTAACTTTTGATTGAGTAGTTTTGAAACTCTCTTTCTGTAGAAACTGCAAGTGGACATTTGTAGCGCTACGCGGCCTATTGTGGAAAAAGCAATATCTTCAAATAAAAACTACACAGAAGCATTCTGTGAAACTTCTTCTGGTCTGTGCATTCAACTAACAGAGTTGAAACTTTACTTTTGATTGAGGAGTTTTGAAACACTCTTTCTGTAGAAACTGCAAGTGGGCATTTGGAGTGCTACGTGGCCTATCGTGGAAAAAGGAATATCTTCAAATAAAAACTACACAGTTGCATTATGTGAAACAAATTTCTGATCTGTGCATCCAACTAACCGAGTTGAACCTCCTTTTGATCGTAGAGTTTTTGAAACAATCTTTCTGTAGAAACTGAAGTGGAAATTTGGAGCGCTAAGAGGCCTATGGTAGAAAAAGGAAAGTCTTCAAATAAAAACTACACAGAAGCCTTCTGTGGAACTTCTTTCTGATCTGTGCATTCAACTAACAGAGTTGAACCTTATTTTGATTGAAGAGTTTTCAAAACACTCTTTCTGTAGAAACTGCTATTGGACATTTGGAGCTTACAGGGCGTATCGTGGAAAAACGAATATCGTCAAATAAAAAACTTCTCAGACGCATTCTGTGAAACTTCTTTGTGATCTGTGCATTCAACTAACAGGGTTGAACCTTACTTTTGTTTGAGAGTTCTGAAACACTCTTTCAGTAGAAACTGCAAGTGGACAATCTGAGTGCTATGGGGGCTGTAGTAGAAAAAGGAATATCTTCAAATAAAACTACACAGAAGCATTATGTGAAACATCTTTCTGTTCTGTGCATTCAACTAACAGAGTTGAAGCTTACCTTTGATTGAGCAGTTCTGAAACCACTCTTTCTGTAGAAACTGCAAGGGGAAATTCTGAAGCAAAGGGGCCAATATTGGAAAAAAATATCTCAATAAAAACTACACAGAAGCATTCTGTGAAACTTCTTTCTGTTCTGTCCATTCAACTAACGGAGTTGAAGCAGACTTTGATTGAGCAGTTCTGAAACACACTTTCTGTAGAAACTGCAAGTTGACATTCCGAACACTAAGGAGGCTATAGTGGAAAAAGTAATATCTCCAAATAAAAACTACACAGAAGCATTCTGTGAAACTTCTTTCTCTTCTGTGCATTCAACTAACAGGGATGAAGCTTACTTTTGATTGAGCAGTTCTGAACACTCTTTCTGTAGAAACTGCAGGTGGACATTCAGAGCGCTAAGGGTCCTATGGTGGAAAAAGGAATATCTTCAAATAAAAACTACACAGAAGCATTCAGTGAAACTTCTTCTGTTCTGTCCTTTCAACTAACAGATTTGAAGCTTACTTTGATTGAGCAGTTCTGAAACACTCTTTATGTAGAAACTGGAGTTGATATTTCGTGCTCTAAAGGGCCTATACTGGAAAAAGGGATATTTCAAATAAAAACTACACAGAAGCATTCTGTGAAACTTCTTCTGTTCTGTGCATTTAACAAAGAGAGTTGAAGCTTACTTATGATTGAACAGTTCTGAAACACTGTTTCTGCGGAAACTGCAAGTGGACATTGGAGCGTAATGGCCTATAGTGCAAAAAGAAATATCTCCAAATAAAAACTACACAGAAGCATTCTGTGAACTTCTTTCTGTTCTGTCCATTCAACTAACAGTGTTGAAGCTGACTTTTGATTGAGCAGTTCTGAACATTCTTTCTGTAGAAACTGCAAGTTGACATTCCGACCGCTAAGCGGCATAAAATGATAAAGGGATATCTTCAGATAAAACTACGCAGAAGCATTCTGTGAAAATTCTTTCTGTTCTGTGCATTAACTAACAGAGTTGAAGCTTACTTTGATGAGCAGTTCTGAAACACTCTTTCTGTAGAAACTGCAGTGGACATTGGAGCGCTACGGGGCCTATAGGGGAAAAAGGACTATCTTCAAATACAAACTGCACAGAACCATTCTGTGGAACTACTTTCTGTTCTGTCCATTCAACTAACAGAGTTGAAGCTTACTTTTGATTGAGCAGTTCTGAAACACTCTTTCTGTAGAAACTGCAAGTTGACATTCCGTGCGCTAAAGGGCCTACAGTGGAAAAAGGGATATATTCAAATAAAAACTACACAGAAGCATTCTGTGAAATTCTTTCTTTTCTGTCATTAAACTAACAGAGTTGAAGCTTACTTTTGATTGAGCAGTTATGAAAGACCCTACCGTAGAAATTGCAGGTGGACATTCTGAGTGCTAAGGGCCTATAGTGTAAAAGGAATATCTCCAAATAAAAATACACAGAAGCATTCTGTGAAACTTCTTTCATTCTGTGCATTCAACTAACAGGATTGAAACTTACTTTTGATTGAGCAGTTCTGAACCTCTTTCTGTAGAAACTGCAAGTGGACATTCTGAACGCTAAAGGGCCTATACTGGATAAAGTGATATCTACAGATAAAAATTACGCAGAAGCATTCTGTGAAAATTCTTTCTGTTCTGCGCATTCAACTAACAGATTTGAAGCTTACTTTTGATTGAGCAGTTCTGAAACACTCTTTCTGTAGAAACTGCAAGTTGACATTCCGTCCGCTAAAGGGCCTATAGTGGATAAAGGGATATCTTCAGATAAAAACTACACAGAAGCATTCTGTGAAATTTCTTTCTCTTCTCTCCATTCAACTAACAGAGTTGAAGCTACTTTTGACTGAGCAGTTCTGAAACACTCTTTGTGTAGAAACTGCAATTGAAATCCGAGCGCTAAAGGCCACTGTGGAAAAAGGTAATCTTCAAATAAAACTACACAGAAGCATTCTGTGAAACTTCTTTCTGTTCTGTGCATTCAACTAACAAATTTGAAGCTTACTTTTGATTGAGCAGTTCTGAAACAACATTTCTGTAGAAACTGCAAGTGGACAATCGGAGCGCTAAGTGGCCTTTAGTGGAAAAAGGAATATCTTCAAATAAAAACTACACAGAAGCATTCTGTGAAACTTGTTTCTGTTCTGTCCTTTCAACTAACAGAGTTGAAGCTTACTTTTGATTGAGCAGTTCTGAAACAGTCTTTCTGTAGAAACTGCAAGTTGACATTCTGACCGCTAAATTGCCTATGGTGGATAAATGGGATATCTTCAGCTAAAAACTACACAGAAGCATTCTGTGAAATTTCTTTCTGTTCTGCGCATTCACCTAACAGAGTTGAAGCTTACTTTTGATTGAGCAGTTCTGAAACACTCTTTCTATAGAAACTGCAATGGATAATCAGAGCGCTATGAGGCCTAAGTGGAAAAAGGGATATCTTCAAATAAAAACTACACAGAAGCATTCTGAGAAATTTCTTTCTGTTCTTTCCATTCAACTAACAGAGTTGAAGCTTACTTTTGACTGAGCAGTTCCGAAACACTCTTTCTGTAGAAACTGCAAGTTGACATTCCGAGCGCTAAAGGCCCATAGTGGAAAAAGGGATATCTTCAAAAAAAACTACACAGAAGCATTCTCTGAAACTTCTCTCTGTTCTGTGCATTCAACTAACGGAGTTGAAGCTTACTTTTGATTCAGCAGTTCTGAAACACCCTTTCTGTAGAAACTGCAAGTGGACAATCGGAGCGCTAATGGGCCCACAGTGGAAAAAGGAATATCTTCAAATAAAAACTACACAGAAGCATTCTCTGAAACTTCTTTCTGTTCTGTCCATTCAACTAAAAGTGTTGAAGCTGACTTTGATTGAGCAGTTCTGGAACATCTTTCTGTAGAAACTGAAAGTTGACATTCCGAGCGCTAAGGAGCCTATGGTGCAAAAGAAATATCTACAAATAAATACTACACAGAGCATTCTGTGAAACTTCCTTCTGTTCTCTGCATTCAACTAACAGACTTGAAGCTTACTTTTGATTCAGCAGTTTCTGAAACACTCTTTCTGTAGAAACTTCAAGTGGACATTCGGAGCGCTAAGGGGCCTATAGTGGAAAAAGGGATATCTTCAGATAAAAACTACACAGAAGCATTCTGTGAAAATTCTTTCTGTTCTGCGCATTCAACTAACAGAGTTGCAGCTTTGTTTTGATTGAAGCTGTTCTGAAACACCGTTCTGTAGAACTGCAAGCGGACATTCGGAGCGCTAAGGGGCCTATAGTGGAAAAAGGGATATCTTCAAATAAAACCTATGCAGAACCATTCTGTGAAACATCTTTCTGTTCTGTCCATCAACTAACACAGTTGAAGCTTACTTTTGATTGAGCAGTTCTGAAGCACTCTTTCGGTAGAACTGAAGTTACATTCCGAGACTAAGGCCTATAGTGGAAAAGGATATCTTCAAATAAAAACTACACAGAGCATTCTGTGAAATCCTTTCTGTTCTGTGCATTAAACTAACAGAGTTGAAGCTTACTTTTGATTGGGCAGTTCTGAAACCCTTTCCGTAGAAATTGCAGGTGGACATTCGGAGCGCGAAGGGGCCTATAGTGTAAAAAGTAATATCTCCAAATAAAAACTACACCTAAGAATTCTGTGAAACTTCTTTCTGTTCTCTGCATTCAACTAACAAGATTGAGCTTACTTTTGATTGAGCAGTTCTGAAACATCTTTCTGTAGAACTGCAATTGGACATTCCGAGCCTAAAGGGCCTATAGGGGAAAAAGGAGTATCTTCAATAAAACTACACCGAAGCATTCTTTGGAACTTTCTTCAGTGGCCGTCATTCAACTAACAGTGTTGAAGCACACTTTGATTGAGCAGTTCTGAAAACACTTTTCTGTAAAACTGCAAGTTGACATTCCGAGCTTAAGGGCCTATAGTGGAAAAAGGGATATCTTCCAATTAAAAACTACAGAGAAGAATTTTGTGAAATTCTTTCTGTTCTGTGCATTAAACTAACAGATTTGAAGCTTACTTTTGATGGTGCAGTTATGAAACCCTTTCTATAGAATGCAAGTGGACATTCGGAGCGCTAAGGGGCCCTAGAGTGGAAAAAGGAATATCTCCAAATAAAAACGACACAGAAGCATTCTGTTGAAACTTCCTTCTGTTTGTGCATTCAACTAACAGAGTTGAAGCTTACTTTTGATTGAGCATTATGAAACACTCTTTCTGTATAAACTGCAAATGGATACTCGGGAGCGCTAAGGGGCCTGTAGTGGAAAAAGGAATATCTTCAAATAAAAACTACACGAAAGCATTCAGTGAAATTTCTTTCATGTCCATCCTTTCAACTAACAGAGTGTGAACCTTACTTTTGATTGTGCAGTTCTGAAACACTTTCTGTAGAAACTGGTAGTTGACATTCCCTTGCGCTAAAGGGCCTATAGTGGAAAAAAGGATATCTTCAATAAAAACTACACAGAATCATTCTGTGAACATCTTTCTGTTCTGTGCATTCAACAATAGCAGATTTGAAGCGTACTTTTCATTGAGCAGTTCTGAAACACACTTTCTGTAGAAACTGCAAGTGGACCTTAGGAGCGGCTAAAAAAAAAAAATGGGCCAATAGTGGAAAAAAAGGAATATCTTCAAATAAAAGGTACAACAGAAGCATTCTTGAAACATCTTTCCTGTTCTGTGCATTCAACTAACACAGTTTGAAGCTTACTTTTTTGGATTAGGAGCAGTTTATGAAAACCACCCTTTCTGTAGAAACTGCAACGGTGGACATTCTCCGGGAGGTAAGGGGGCCTATGAGTGGAAAAAGGGATATTTCAAATAAAACCCTATACAGAGAGCATTCTGTGAAAACTTCCCTTTCTGGGTTTTCTGTGATATTCCACCAAAAAACAGAGCTAAAGCCTTACTTTCTGAATTGGAATCAGCTTCTTGACAAACGTCTTTCTGTAGAAACTGGAAGTGAAAATTCAGACGCTATGGGCCTATAGTGGAAAAAATATCTTTCAAATAAAAACTACACAAAAGCATTCTGTGAAAAACTTTCTGTTCTGTGCATTCAACTAACAGAGTTGAAGCTACTTTTGAATGAGCAGTTCTGAAACCCTCTTTCTGTAGAAACTGCAAGTGGACATTCGGAGCTCTAAGGGGCGTATAGTGGAAAAACGGATATCTTCAAATAAAACCAACACAGAAGCATTCTGTGAAACTTCTTTCTATTCTGTGCATTCAACTAAGAAATTTGAAGCTTACTTTTGATTGAACAGTTCTGAAACACCCTTTCTGTAGAAACTGCAAGTGGACATTCGGAGCGCTAAGGCCTACAGTGGAAAAAGAAATATCTCAACTAAAAACTACAAGAAGCATTCTGTGAAACTTTTTGTACTGTGCATCAACTAACAGAGTTGAAGCTTACTTTTGATTGAGCAGTTCTGAAACACTTTCTGTAGAAACTGCAAGTTGACATTCCGAGCGCTAAGGATCCTATAGTAAAAAGGTAATATCTCCAAATAAAAACTACACGAAGCATTCTGTGAAAGTTCTTTCTGTTCTGGGCATTCAACTAACAGAGTTGAAGCTTACTTTTGATTGAGCAGTTCTGAAACACTCTTTCTGTAGAAACTGCAAGTGGACATTCAGAGCGCTAAGGGCCTATAGTGGAAAAGATATATCACGAAATAAAAACTACACAAAGCATTCTGTGAAATTCTTTCTGTTCTGTGCATTCAACAAACAGAGCTAAAGCTTACTTTTGATTGAGCAGTTCTGAAACACTCTTTCTGTAGAAACTGCAAGTGGACATTCGGAGCGCTAAGGGGCCTATAGTGGAAAAAGGAATATCTTCAAATAAAAACTACACAGAGCATTCTGTGAAATTTCTTTCTGTTCTGTCCATTCAACTAACAGAGTTGAAGCTGACTTTTGACTGGCAGTTCTGAAACACTCTTTGTGTAGAAATTGCAAGGATATTCGACGCTAAGGGCCTAGTGGAAAAGGATATCTTCAATAAAAACTACACAGAAGCATTCTGTGAAAATTCTTTCTGTTCTGCCATTCAACTAACAGATTTGAAGCTTACTTTTGATTGAGCAGTTCTGAAAGCACTCTTCTGTAGAACTGCAAGTGGACATTCGGAGCTCTAAAGGGCGTATAGTGGAAAAAGGGATATCTTCAAATAAAACCTACACAGAAGCATTCTGTGAAAGTTCTTTCTGTTCTGTGCATTCAACTAACAAATTTGAAGCTTACTTTTGATTGAACAGTTCTGAAACACCCTTTCTGTAGAAACTGCAAGTGGACATTCGGAGCGCTAAGTGAGCTACAGTGCAAAAAGAAATATCACCAAAGAAAAACTACACAGAAGCATTCTGTGAAACTTCTTTCTGTTCTGTGCATTCAACAAACAGAGTCTAAAGCTTACTTTTGATTGAGCAGTTCTGAAAACGTCTTTCTGTAGGACTGGAAGTGAAAATTCAGAACGCTATGGGCCTATAGTGGAAAAAGGTATACTTTCAAATAAAAACTACACAAAAGCATTCTGTGAAAAGACTTTCTGTTCTGTGCATTCAACTAACATAGTTAAAACTTACCTTTGCTTGAGCAGTTCTGAAACTCTCTTTCTGTATAATCTGGAAGCGGACATTTGGAGCGCTAAGGGGCCTATAGTGGAAAAAGAAATATCTCCAAATAAAAAACTACGCAGAAGCGTTCTGTGAAACTTCTTTCTGTTCTGTGCATTCAACTAACAGTGTTGAAGCTTACTTTTGATTGAGCAGTTCTGAAACCCTCTTTCTGTAGAAACTGCATGTGGACATTCTGAACGCTAAGGGTCCTATAGTGGAAAGGAATATCTTCAAATAAAACAACACAGAAGCATTCTGTGAAACTTCTTTCTCTTCTCCATTCAACTAACAGAGTGTGAAGCTGCCTTTTGAATGAGCAGTTCTGAAACACTCTTTCTGTGGAAACTGCAGGTTGATATTCAGAGTGCTAAGGAGCCTGTAGTGGAAAAAGAAATATCTCCAAATAAAAACTACACAGAAGCATTCTGTGAAACTTCTTTCTGTTCTGTGCATTCAACTAACAGAGTTGAAGCTTACTTTTCATCGAGCAGTTCTGAAACACTCTTTCTGTAGAAACTGCAAGTGGACATTCGGAGCGCTAAGGGGCCTATAGTGGAAAAAAGGAATATCTTCAAGTAAAAACTACACAGAGCATTCTGTGAAACTTCTTTCTCTTCTGTCCATTCAACTAACAGAGCTGAAGCTGACTTTTGATTGGCAGTTCTGAAACACTCTCTCTGTAGAAATTGCAAGTTGATATTCCGACCGCTAAAGGGCCAATAGTGGATAAAGGGATATCTTCAGATAAAAACTACACAGAAGCATTCTGTGAAAATTCTTTCTCTTCTGCGCATTCAACTAACTGAGTTGAAGCTTACTTTTGATTGAGCAGTTCTGAAACACTCTTTCTGTATAAACTGCAAGTGGACATTCCGACCACTAAGGGGCTTAGAGAGGAAAAAGATATCTTCAAATAAAACCTACACAGAAGCATTCTGTGTGAAACTTCTTTCTGTTCTGTCCATTCAACTGAGTTGAGGCTTACTTTTGATTGAGCAGTTCTGAAACACTCTTTCGTAGAAATTGAAAGTTGACATTCCGAGTGCTAAAGGGCCTACAGTGGAAAAGGGATATCTTCAAATAAATACTACACAGAAGAATTCTGTGAAACTTCTTTCTTCTGTGCATTCAACTAACAGAATTGAAAGCTACTTTTGAATTGAGCAGTTCTGAAACACTATTTCTGTAGAAACTGCAAGTTGACATTCCGAGCGCTAAGGATCCTATAGTAGAAAAGTAATATCTCCAAATAAAAACTACACGAAGCATTCTGTGAAAGTTCTTTCTGTTCTGCATTCAACTAACAGAGTTGAAGCTTACTTTTGATTGAGCAGTTCTGAAACACTCTTCTGTATAAACTGCAAGTGGACATTCCGACACTAAGGGGCTAGAGAGGAAAAAGGGATATCTTCAAATAAAACCTACACAGAAGCATTCTGTGAAACTTCTTTCTGTTCTGTCCATTCAACTGAGTTGAGCTTACTTTTGATTGAGCAGTTCTGAAACACTCTTCGGTAGAAATTGAAAAGTTGACATTCGAGTGCTAAGGGCCTACAGTGGAAAAAGATATCTTCAAAAAATACTACACAGAAGAATTCTGTGAAACTTCTTTCTTTCTGCATTCAACTAACAGAATTGAAGCTTACTTTGATTGAGCAGTTCTGAAACACTATTTCTGTAAGAACTGCAAGTTGACATTTCCGAGCGCTAAGGATCCTTAGTAGAAAAGTAAATTCTCCAAATAAAAACTACACGGAAGCATTCTGTGAAAGTTCTTTCTGTTCTGGCATTCAACT
>NW_022097355.1:0-24934 GCF_006542625.1 Nomascus leucogenys
GTTCGACTCTGTTAGATAAATGCACAGATCAGAAAGTAGTTTCACAGAATGCTTCTGTGAAGTTTTAAGGGGAAGATATTTTGTTTTACACTGTATGCCTCAATATTCTCCAAATATCCCCTTGCAGATTCTAAAAAAGAGTGTTTCAAAACAGCTCAATCAAAAGAAAGGTTCAACTCAGTGAGATGAATGAACACATCAGAAAGTAGTTTCACAGAATGAATCTGTGTAGTTATTATTTGAAGATATACTTTTCCACGATACGCCTCAAAGCGCTCCAAATGTCCACTTGCAGATTCTACAAAAAGAGTGTTTCAAAACTGCTCATTCAAAAGAAAGGTTTTACGGTGTGAGATGACTGAACAGAATAGAAAGATGTTTCACAGAATGCTTCTGTGTAGTTTTTATGGGAAGATATTTCGTTTTTCACTATAGGCCTCAATGTTCTCCAAATGACCACTTGCAGATTCTACAAAAAAAGTGTTTCAAAACTGGTCAATCAAAAGTACGGTTCAAATCTGTTAGTTGAATGCACAGATATGAAAGAAGTTTCACAGAATGCTTCCATGTAGTTTTTAGGGGAAGATATTTCGTTTTTCACTGTAGGCCTCAAAGTTTTCCAAATGTCCACTTGCAGATTGTACAAAAAGAGTGTTTAAAAACTGCTCAATCAAAACTAAGGTTCAACTTTGTTAGTCGATTGCACAGATAAAAGAAGTTTCACATAATTCTTCCATGTAGTTTTTATGGGAAGATATTGCTTTTTTCACCATAGGCCTCAATGTTCTCCAAATGTCCACTGGCAGATTCTACAAAAAGACTGTTTCAAAACTGCTCAATCAAAAGTAAGGTTCAACTCTATTATTTGAATGCACAGATCAGAAAGAAGTTTCACAGAATGCTTCTGTGTAGTTTTAATTTGAAGATATTCCTTTTACCACGATTGGCCTCAAAGCGCTCCAAATGTACACTTGCAGTTTATACAGAAAGAGTGTTTCTAAACTACCCAATAAAAAGAAAGGTTCGCAGTGTGAGATGAATGCAGAGAATAGAAAGACATTTCAGAGAAGTATTCTGTGTAGTTTTTACTTGAAGACATTTCGTTTTTCACCTTAGGCCTCAAAGATATTCAAATGTCCACTTTCAGATTCTACAAAAAGAGGGTTTCAAAACTTCTCAATAAAAAGAAAGGTTCTACTTTGTTAGATGAAATCACAGAGCAGAAAGTAGTTTCACAGAATGCTTCTGCATAGTTTTAAGGGGAAGATATTTCGTTTTACACCGTATGCCTCAATATTCTCCAAATATCCCCTGCAGATTCTACAAAAAGAATGTTTCAAAACAGCTCAATAAAAAATAAAGGTTCAATTCAATGAGATGAATGCACAGATCAGAAAGTAGTTTCACAGAATGCTTCTGTGTAGTTTTTATTTGAAGATATAACTTTTTCCACGATAGTCCTCAAAGCACTCCAAATGTCCACTTGCAGATTCAATAAAAAGTGTGTTTCAAAACTGCTCACTCAAAAGAAAGATTCTACTTTGTGAGATGAATGAACAGAATAGAAAGAAGTTTCACAGAATGCTTCTGTGTAGTTTTTATAGGAAGATATTTCGTTTTTCACCATAGGCCTCAATGTTTTCCAAATGTCCCCTTGCAGATTCTACAAATAGAGCATTTCAAAACTGCTCAATGAAAACTAAGGTTCAACTCTGTTAGCTGAATGCACAGATCAGAAAGAAGTTTCACAGAATGCTTCCGTGTAGTTTTTAGGGGAAGATATTTCATTTTTCACCGTAGGCCTCAATGTTCTCCAAATGTCCACTTGCAGATTCTACAAATAGAGTTTTTCAAAACTGCTCAATCAAAACTAAGTTTAAACTCTGTTAGTTGAATGCACAGATCATGAGGAAGTTTCACAGAATGCTTCTGTGTAGTTTTTATGGAAAGATATTTAGTTTATCACCATCGGGCTCAATGTTCTCCAAATGTCCAGTTGCAGATTCTACAAACAGAGTGTTTCAAAACTGCTAAAAAAAATAAGGTTAAAATCTGTTAGTTGAATGCACAGATAAGAGAGAAGTTTCAGAGAATGCTTCCGTGTATTTTTTATGGGAAGATATTTCTTTTTTCACCATAGGCTTCAATTTTCTCCAAATGTCCACTAGCAGTTTCTAAAAAAGTGTGTTTCAAAACTTCTCAATCATAAGTAAGGTTCAAATCAGTTTGTTGAATGCCCAGATCAGAAAGATGTTTCACAGAATGCTTCTGTGTAGTTTTCATTTGAAGATATTCCTTTTTCCATGATGGCCCTCAATGCTCCAAATGTCCACTTGCAGTTTATACAGAAAGAGTGTTTAAAATTACCCAATCAAAAGAAAGGTTCAAAACTGTGATGAATGTAGAGAATAGAAAGAAATTTTACAGAAGTATTCTGTGTGGTTTTTAGTTGTAGATATTTCGTTTTTCACCATAGACCTCAATGTCCAATTTCCACTTGCAGATTCTAAAAAGAGTGTTTCAAATCTTCAATCAAAAGAAACGTTCTACTCTGTTAGATGAATACAGATAGAAATTAGTTTCAAGAAGGCTTCTGCGTGTTGTTTTAAGGGAAGATATTTCGTTTAACACCGTATGCCTCAATATTCTCCAAATATCCCCTTGTAGATTCTACAAAAAGAGTGTTTCAAAACAGCTCAATCAAAAGAAATTTCAATTCAGTGAGATGAATGCACAGATCAGAAAGTAGTTTCACAGAATGCTTCCGTGTAGTTTTATTGAAGATATACCTTTTTCCACGATGGCCTCAAAGCTCCAAATGTCACTTGCAGATTCTACAAAAAGAGTGTTTCAAAACTGCGCAGTCAAAAGAAAGGTTCTACTTTGTGAGATGAATGAACAGAATAGAAAGAAGTTTCACAGAATGCTTCTTGTAGTTTTTATGGGAAGATATTTCGTTTTTCACCGTAGCCTCAATATTCTCGAAATTCCACTTGCAGATTCTACAAATAGAGTGCTTCAAAACTGCTGAATCAAAGTAAGGTTCAACTCTGTTAGTTGAATGCACAGATCAGAAAGAAGTTTCACAGAATGCTTCCGTGTAGTTTTTAGAAGATATTTCGTTTTTCACCAGGCCTCAATGTTCTCCAAAATCCCTTGCAGATTCTACAAATAGTGTTTCAAACTGCTCAATCAAAAGTAATTAAACTCTGTTAGATGAATGCACATATCAGAAAGAAGTTTCACAGAATGCTTCCTGTAGTTTTTAGGGAAGATATTTCATTTTTCACCATAGGCCTCAATGTTCTCCAAAGGTCCCATTGCAGATTCTACAAATAGAGAGTTTCAAAACAGCTCAATCAAAACTAAGGTTAAACTCTGTTAGTTCAATGCATAGATGAGAAAGAAGTTTCACAGAATCCTTCCGTGTAGTTTTTATGAGAAGACATTTCTTTTTCACCATAGGAATCAATATTTCTCAAATTCCACTTGCAGATTACAAAAAGTGTGTTTCAAAACTGTTCAATCAATAGTAAATCAACTCTGTTAGTTGCATGCACAGATCAGGAAGAAGTTTCACAGAATGCTTGTGCGTAGTTTTTATTTGAAGATATTCCTTTTTCCACAATAGGCCGCGTAGCACTCCACATGTCCAATTGAAGCTTACACAGAAAGAGTGATTCAAAACTACCCAATCAAAGGAAAGTTTCAACAATGTGAGATGAATGCAGAGAATAGAAAGAAATTCCACAGAAGTATTCTGTGTAGTTTTCACTTGAAGATATTTCGTTTTTCACCATAGGCCTCAAAGATCTCCAAATGTCCACTTGCAGATTCTACAAAAAGAGTGTTTCAAAACTGCTTAATCAAAAGTATGGTTCAACTCTGTTAGTTGAATGCACAGATAAGAAAGTAGTTTCACAGAATGCTTCCGTGTAGTTTTAAGGGGAAGATATTTCGTTTTTCACCGTAGGCCTCAAAGTACTCCAAATTTCCACTTGCAGATTCTTCAAATAGAGTGTTTCAACACTGCTCAATCAAAACTAAGGTTAAACTCTTTTTGTTGAATGCACGGATGAGAAAGAAGTTTCAGAGAATGCTTCCATGTAGTTTTTATGGAAAGATATTTCTTTTTTCACCATAGGCCTCAAAGTTTCTCCAAATGTCCACTTGCAGATTCTACAAAAAGAGTGTTTCAAAACTGCTCAATCAAAAGTAAGCTTCAAATGTTTTAGTAAAATGCACAGATCAGAAAGATGTTTCACAGAACGCTTCTGTGTAGTTTTTATTTGAAGATATTCCTTTTTCCACGATAGGCCTCTGAGCGCTCCAAATGACAACATGCAGTTTATACAGAAAGAGTGTTTCAAAACTACTCAATCAAATGAAAGGTTCAACAATATGAGATGAATGCAGAGAATTGAAAGAAATTTCACAGACATATTCTGTGTAGTTTTTACTTGAAGATACTTCATTTTTCACCATAGACCTCAAAGATTACCAAATGTCCACTTGCATATTCTACAAAAGGGCTTCAAAACTATTCAATCAAAAGAAAGGTTCTACTCTGTTAGATGAATGCACACACCAGAAAGTAGTTTCACAGAATACTTCTGTGTAGTTTTAAGGGGAAGGTATTTCATTTTACACCGTGTGCCTCAATATTCTTTAAATATCCCTTGCAGATTCTACAAAAAAGGGTTTCAAAAGAGCTCAATCAAAATAAAGGTTCAACTCAGTGAGAGGAATGCAAAGATCAGAAAGTAGTTTCACAGAATGCTTCTGTGTAGTTTTTATTTGAAGATATATCTTTTTCTACGATACGCCTGAAAGTGCTCCAAATGTCCAATTGCAGATTCTACAAAAAGAATGTTTCAAAACTGCTCAATCAAAAGTAAGGTTTCAACTCTGTTAGTTGAATGCACAGATCAGAAAGAAGTTTCACAGAATGCTTCTGTGTAGTTTTTATTTGTAGATATTCCTTTTTCCATGATAGGCCACATAGCACTCCAAATGTCCACTCGCAGATTCTACAAAAAGAATGTTTCAAAACTGCTCAGTCAAAAGAAAAGTTTTACTTTGTGAGATGAATGCACAGAACAGAAAGATGTTTCACAGAATGCTTCTGTGTAGTTTTTATGTGAAGATATTTTGTTTCTCACCATAGGCCTCAATGTTCTCCAAATGTCCACTTGCAGATTTTTCAAATAGAGTGTTTCAAAACTGCTCAATCAAAAGTAAGGTTCAACTCTGTCAGTTGAATGCACACATCAGAGAGAAGTTTCACACAATGCTTTTGTGTAGTTTTTATTTGAAGATACTCCTTTTTCCACGATAGGCCTCGAAGCGCTCCAAATGTCCACTTGCAGTTTATATAGAAAGAGTGTTTCAAAACTACCCAATCAAAACAAAGGTTCAACACTGTGAGATGAATGCAGAGAATAGAAAGAAATTTCTCAGAACTGTTCTGTGTAGTTTTTACTTGAAATAGTTCGTTTTTCACCATAGGCCTCAAAGATGTCCTATTTCCACTTGCAGATTATACAAAAAGAGTGTTTCAAAACTGCTCAATCAAAAGAAAGGTTCTACTCTGTTAGATGAATGTGCAAATCAGAACGTAGTTTCACAGAATGCTTCTGTGTACTTTTAAGGGGAAGATATTTCGTTTTACACAGTATGCTTCAATATTCTCCAATTATCCCCTTACAGATTCTACAAAAAGAGTGCTACAAAACAGCTCAATCAAAGGACGGTTCAACTCAGTGACATGAATGCACAGATCAGAAAGTAGTTTCACAAAATGCTTCTGTGTAGTTTTTATTTGAAGATATACCTTTTCCATGATAGGCCTCAAAAGCGCTCCAAATGTCCACTTGCAATTCTAAAAAAAGAGTGTTTCAATCTGCTCAGTAAAAAGAAATGTTCTACTTTGTGAGATGAATGAGAATAATAGAAAGAAGTTTCATGATGCTTCTGTGTAGTGTTTATGTGATGATATTTCTTTTTTCACTGCAGCCTCAATGTTCTCAAAATGGTCAACTTGCAGATTCTAAAAAAATTGTGTTTCATAACTGCTCAAACAAAGGTAAGGTTCACTGTGTTAGTTGAAGTGCACAGGATCAGAAAGAAGTTCACAGAATGCTGCCTTGTGATTTAGGGGAAGATAATTCGTTTTTCCAACGTAGGCCTCAATGTTCTCCCAAAATATTCACTTGCAGATTTCTACAAATAGCCATGTTTCTAAACTGCTCCAATCAAAACTAAGGTTAAACTCTGTTAGTTGAATGCCCACATCAGAAAGAAGTTCACAGATGCTCTTCCATGTAGTTTTTAGGGAATATTTCTTTTTTCACGCACAGGCAAATGTTACTCAATGGTTCCACTTGCAGATTCCTGCAAAAGAGTGTTCTTCCAAACCGCTCAATTCAAAAGTAGGTTCAACTCTGTTAGTTGAATGCAAAGATCGAAGAAGCAGTTTCAAGTAACACTTCTATGAAGCTTTTTCTTTGAAGGTATCCTTTTTCATGATAGACCCTCAAAAGCACTCCAAATGTCCACTTGCAGTTTGTACAGAAGGAGTGTTTCAAAACAACCCTATTCAAAAGAAAGGCTTCAACACTGTGTGTTGAATGCGAAATAGAAAGAAATTTCACAGAAATTTCTGTGTAGTTTTTACTGAAGATATTTCGTTTTTTCACCATGCCCTCAAGCGCTCCAAATATCCACTTGCTGATCTACAAAAAGAGTGTTTGAAAACTGCTCAGTCAAAGAAAGGTTCTGCTTTGTGAGTATGAATGAAGAGAATAGGTAAGATAGTTTTCATCAGTGAGTTGCTTCTGTGTAGTTTTTATGAAATTATTGCTTTCCACGTTTGGCCTCAATGTTCCTCTCAAACTTCCACTTGCAGAATCTACAAAAAAGATTGCTTCAAAAACTGCCTCAATCCAAACAGTAAGGTTCAATTCGTTAGTTGAATGCACAGATCAGAAATTAGTTTCACAGAAAGACTTCTGTGTCTAGCCTTTTTATTTGAAGATAGTCCCCTTTCCCAGGATGGACTCAAAGCACTCCAAATGTCCCTTTCCAATTTACACAGAAAGAGTGTTTCAAAACTACCCCAATCAACAGAAAAGGTTGAAGCACTTGTGAGGATGAATGCAGAGAAAAGAATTTCACAGAATTTCTATGTAGTTTTAATAGAAGATATTTCATTTATCCACAATAGGCATCATATATCCCAAATGTCCACTTGCAGATTTTACAAAAGAGTGTTTCTAAACTGGCTCAATCAAAAAGAAAGGTCCACTCTGTTAGATGAATGCACAGATCAGGAAAGTAGTTAAACAAAATGCTTCTCTGTAGTTTTAATGTGGAAGATATTTCATTTTACAGTTGTATGCCTCAGTTTTTCCAAATTCCCTTTGCCAATTCTACAAAAGAGAGTTTATCCAAAAGAGTTGTATCAAAAAAGGTTCAACTCATTGAGATGAATGCACAAATCAGAAAGTTGTTCACAGAATTGGCTTCTGTGTAGTTTAATTGTGATAGTAATACCTTTTCCACGATAGCCTCAAAGCACTCCAAATTTCACTTGCAGTTTATAGAGATAAGAGATGTCTCAATAACTACCCAATCAAAAGAAATGTTCAAACACTGTGAGATGAATGCAGATAATGAAAAGAAATTTCACAGAAGTATTCTTTGTAGCATTTTACTTGAAGATATTTCGTATTTACACCATAGGCCTCAAGAGTCTCCAAATATACTCTTGCAGATTCTACGAAAGAGTGTTCAAGCATGCGTCAATCAAAGAAGAGGTTCTATCCTGTCTGTTAGATGAATGCACAGATCGAATGTAGTTTCACAGAAGCTTCTGTGTAGTTTTAAGTGGAAGATATTCCGTTTTACCCTGTGTGCCTCAATTTTCTCAAATATCCCTTGAAGATTCTACAAAAAGAATGTTTCAAAATAGAGCTCAATCAAAAAAAAAGTTCAACGCAGGTGAGATGAAAGCAACAGATCAGAACGTAGTTCACAGGAATGGTTCTTTCTTTGTAGTTATTTATTTTGATGATATAACTTGTGCCACACTGCCTCAAAGTGTCCAAATGCCACTATGAAGATTTCTTATCAAAAACAGTGTTCTCAAACTGCTCTGTCAACATAAAGAAAGATTCTGCTTTGTCTGAGTGTAATGTAACAGAAATAGAATGAAGTTTCACAGATGCTTCTGGTATAGTTTTTATGGGAAATATTTCGTTTTTCAAAGTAGAGCCTCAATGTTCTCCTAATGTCACTTGCAGATCCTACAAATAGAGTGTTTCAAAACTGCTCAAGCAAAACTAATTTTAACTCTGTTAGTTGAATGCAACAGATCAGAAAGAAGTTGTCACACTATGCTTCCGTTGAAGTTTTTATGGGGTAGATATTTCTTTTTTCACATAGGCCCCAATATTCTCCAAATATCCACATGTCATAGCACAATAAAGAGTGTTTCAAAACTGCTTAGTCAAAAGTAAGTTTCCAACCCTGGTTGCTGAACTTGCACAGTTTTTATTTGAAGTATTCCTTTTGTTCCACGATGAGGCCTCCAAAGTCTCCAAATGTCCCACTTTGCAGTTTACACTAGAAGAGTGTTTCAAAGACTACCGAATCAAAAGAAAGGTTCAACACTGTGAGATGAATGCAGAGAATAGAAAGTATTTCACAGAAATATTCTGTGTAGTTTTTCACTTGAAGATATTCGTTTTTTTAACCAAGGCGTCATAGCTCTCCAATAAAGATACACTCACTCGATCTAGCAAAAAAGAGTGTTTTCAAAATGGTTGAAGTCAAAAGATGGATTCTGACTCTGTTAGATGAACGCACAGACCACAGTAGTTTCACAGAATGCTTCTGTGTTGTTTTAAGGGGATAGATATTTCATTTTTACACCGTATGCCTCACAGATATTCTCCAAATATCCCCTTGCAGATGTTGTACAAAATGAGTGTTTCAAAACAGCTCAATCAAAAGAAAATTTCAACTCAGGTGAGATGAATGTGACAGATCAGAAGGTTAGTTTTCACAGAATGCTGTCTGTGTATCTTTTATTGAAGATAAATTTTTCCACGATAGGCCTCAAAGCACTCCAAATGTCCACTTGTCAGATTCTACAATAAGTGCATTTCAAAACAGCTTCAGTCAAAAGAAAGGTTCTACTTTTGGAGATCAATGAAAAATAGAAAAGAAGTTTCACAGGAATGCTTCTGTGTAGTTTTATGAAGATAGGGATTGTTTTGGTTTCACTGCTAGCCCACAACGTTCTCCAAAAAGTCCAACTGCAGATTCTATAGAGGTTCAAAACGTCTGCAATCTAAAAGTAAGGTGTTCAACTCTGTTATTGAATGCGAGAATCAGAAAGAAGTTTTCACAGAATGCTTCTGTGTAGTTTTTATTGAAGAGATTCCTTTTTCCACGATAGGCCGTGTAGCGCTTCCAAATGTCCACTTGCAGTTTCTACAGAAAGAGTTGTTCCAAAATCTCCCAGTCAAAAGTAAGGTTCAACTCTGCGATTGAATGCAGAGATCAGAAGAAGTTTCACAGATGTTCTGGTAGTTTTATTTTGAAGAATTCCTTTTTCCACGATAGCCTCAAAGCACTCCAAATGTAAACTTGCAGTTTATACAGAAATAGTGTTTTAAATCATTACCCGATCAAAGAAGGAATAGTTCAACAATGTGAGATGAATACAGAGAATAGAAAGAAATTTCACAGAATTATTCTATTGTAGTTTACACTTGAAGATATTACGTTTTTGACCATAGGCCTCAAAGATCTCCAATTTACTCTTGCAGATTTTACAAAAAGGGTGTTTCAAAACTGCTCAATCGCAAAAGAAATGTTTCTTACTCTGTTAGATGAATGCACAGATCAGAAAGTAGTCTCCAGAATGCTTTCTGTTATGTTTTAAGGGAAGATTATATCCTTTTATACCGTTATGTTCTCAATATTCACCAAATATTCCCCTTGCAGATTCTGCAAAAAGAGTGTTTCAAAACAGCTAATCAAAGAAATTTCAACTCAGTGAGATGAAATGCACAGATCAGAAAGCAGTTTTCACAGAATGCTTCTGTGGTTTTCATTTGAAGATATGAACTTTATCCACGATAGGCCTCAAAGTGCTCCAAATGGTCCACTTGCAGATTCTACCAAAAAGAGTGTTTTCAAAGACTGCTTGCAGTCAAAAGAAAGGTTTTACTTTGTGAGATAAATGACAAAATAGAAAAGAATTTCAACAGAATGCTTCTGTGTAGTTTTATGGGAAGATATTTGTCTTTTTACCGTAGGCCTCAATGTCTCTATAAATGTTCCAACTTGCAGATTAACAATAGAGTGTTTCAAAACTGCTCAGATCTCAATAGTAAGGCTCAACTCCATTAGTCGAATCCACAGATCAGAAAGAAGTTTCACAGAATTCTTCTGTGTAGTTTTTAGGGGGAGATATATCGTTTTTCACCATAGGCCTCAATGTTCTCAAAATGTCCCGTAGCAGATTCTACAAAAAGACTGTTTCGTAACTGCTCCATCAAAAGAAAGGTTCAACTCAGTGAGATGAATGCACAGATCAGAAAGTAGTTTCACAGAATGCTTCTGTGTAGTTTTTATTTGAAGATATTCCTTTTTCAACGATAGGCTTCAAAGCGTTAAAAATGTCCACTTGTAGTTTATAAAGAAAGAGTTTTTCAAAACTGCTCAATCAAAGGTAAGGTTAAGCTCTGTTAGTTAAATGCACAGATCAGATAGAATTTTCACAGAATGCTTCCGTGTAGTTTTTAGGGGAAGATATTTCTTTTTACACCATAGGCCTCAATGTTCTCCAAGTGTCCACATATGGATTCTAAAAAAAGAGTGTTTCAAAACTGATCAATAAAAAGTAAGGTTCAAATCTGATAGGTGAATGCACAGATCAGAAACAAGTTTCACAGAATGCTTCTGGGTAGTTTTTATTTGAAGATACTCCTTTTCCACGATAGACCTCAAAGCGCTCCTAATGTCCACTTGCAGTTTATACAGAAACACTGTTTCAAAACTGCTCAATCAAAAGTAACGTTCAACCCTGTTAGTTGAATGCACAGTTCAGAAAGAAGTTCCAGAGAATGCTTCCGTGTAGTTTTCAGGGAAGATATATCATTTTTCACCATAGGCCTCAATGTTCTCCAAATATCCACTTGCAGGTACTACAAATAGGGTGTTTCAAAACTGCTCAAATAAAACTAAGGTTAAAATCTGTCAGTTAAATGCACAGATCAGGAAGAAGTTTCACAGAATGCTTCTGTGTAGTTTTTATGGGAAGATATATCTTTTTCCACCATAGGCCTCAATGTTCTCCAAATGTCCACTTGCAGATTCTGCAAGTAGAGTGTTTCAAAACTGTTCAATCAAAAGTAAGGTTCAACTCTGTTATTTGAATGCACAGTTCAGAAACAAGACTCATAGAATGCTTCATTCTGGTTTTTAGGAGAAGCTTTTTCATTTCTCACGGTAGGCTTCAATATTCTCCATATGTCCCTTTGCAGATTCTACACATAGTGTGTTTCAAAACTGCTAAATCAAAAGTGAGGTTCAACTCTGTTCCTTAAATGCACAGATCAGAAAGAAGTTTCACAGAATGCTTCCGTGTAGTTTTTATGGGAAGATATTTCTTTCTTCACCACAGGCCTCAATGTTCTCCAAATGTCCACTTGCAGTTTCTACAAATAGAGTGATTCAAAACTGCTGAATCAAAAGTAAGGTTCAAGTCTGTGAATTGAATGCACAGATCAGAAAGTAGTTTCACAGAATGCTTCTGTGTAGTTTTTAGGGGAAGATATTTCATTTTTCACTGTTGGCCTCAATTTTCTCCAAATATCCACTTGCAGATACTACAAATAAAGTGTTTCAAAACTTCTCAATCATTAGTAAGGTTCAACTCTGTTAGTTGAATGCACAGATCAGAAAGAAGTTTCACAGAATGCTTCTGTGTAGTTTTTAGGGGAAGATATATCGTTTTTAACCATAGGCCTCAATGTTCTCAAAATGTCCACTTGCAGATTCTACAAATACACTGTTTCAAAACAGCTCAGGCAAAACTAAGGTTAAACTCTGTTAGTTGAATGCAGAGATCAGAAAGAAGTTTCACAGAATTCTTCCGTGTATTTTTTAGGGAAGATATTTCGTTTTTCACCGTAGGAATCAAAGTTCTCCACATTTCAACTTGCAGATTCTACACATAGAGTGTTTGAAAACTGCTCAATCAAAACTAAGGTTAAACTCTGTTAGCTGAACGCACAATTCAGAAGAAGATTCACAGAATGCTTCCGTGTAGTTTTTAGGGGAAGATAATTCGTTTCTCACAGTAGGCCTCAATGGTCTCCATATATCTCCCTGCAGATGCTACAAATAGAGTGTTTCAAAACTGCTCAATCAAAAGTAAGGTTCAACTCTGTGAGTTGAATGCACACATCAGAAAGAAGCTTCTCAGAATGATTCCGTGTAGTTTTTAGGGGAAGTTATTACTTTTTTCACTGTAGGCCTCGAAATTCTCCAAATGTCCATTGCAGATTATACAAATACAGGGTTTGAAAACTCCTCAATCAAAAGTAAGCTTCCACTCCATTAGTGGAATGCACAGAAGAGAAAGACGTTTCACAGAATGCTTCCATGCATTTTTTAGGGGAAGATATTTCGTTTTTCACCATAAGCCTCAATGTTTTCCAAGTGTCCAATTGCAGTTTATACAAAAAGAGTGTTTCAAAACTGCTCAATCAAAAGTAAGGTTCAACTCTGTTAGTTGAATGCACAGATCAGAAAGAAGTTTCACAGAATGCTTCCGAGTAGTTTTTAGGGGAAGGTATTTCTTTTTTCACCATAGGCCTCAATGTTCCCCAAATGTCCACTTGCAGATAATACAAAAAGTGTGTTTCAAAACTGCTCAATCAAAAGTAAGGTTCAACTCTCTTAGTTGAATGCATAGATCAGAAAGAAGATTCACAGAATGCTTCTGTGTAGTTTTTATTTGAAGATATTCCTTTTTCCAGGATAGGCCTCAAAGCACTCAAACCTCCACCTGCAGTTTATGCAGAAAGAGTGTTTCAAAACTGCTCAATCAAAAGAAAGGTTCAACTCTGTAAGTTGAATGCACAGATCAGAAAGAAGTTTCAGAGAATGCTTCCGTGTAGTTTTTAGAGGAAGATATTTCGTATTTCACCGTACGCATCAATGTTCTCCACATTTACACTTGAAGATTCTACAAATAGAGTGTTTCAAAACTGCTCAATCAAAACTAATTTTAAACTCTGTTAGTTGAATGCACAGATCAGAAAGAAGTTTCACAGAATGTTTCTGTGTAGTTTTTATGGTAAGATATTAATTTTTCCATTATAGGCCTCAATGTTCTCCAAATATCCACTTGCAGATACTACAAAGAGAGTGTTTCAAAACTGTTCGATCAAAAGTAACGTTCAAATCTGTTAGTTGAATGCACAGTTCAGAAAGAAGATTCACAGAATGCTTCGGTGTAGTTTTTAGGGAAAGATATTTCATTTTTCACCGTAGGCCTCAATGTTCTCCAAATGTCCACTTGCAGTTTATAAAGAAAGAGTGTTTCAAAACTACTCAATCAAAAGTAAGGTTAAACTCTGTTCGTTGAATGCACAGATCAGAAAGACGTTTCACAGAATTTTTCCGTGAAGTTTTTAGGGGATTATATTTCTTTTTTCACCTTAGGCAGCAATGTTCTCAAAATGCCACTTGCAGATGCTACAAGAAGAGTGTTTCAAAACTGCTCAATCCAAAGTAAGGTTTAACTCAGTTGAATGCACAGATCAGAAAGAAGTTTCACAGAATGCTTCTGTGTACTTTTTATTTGAAGATATTCCTTTTTCCACGATAGGCCTCAAAGCCCTCCAAATGTCCCCTTGCCGCTTATACAGAAAGAGTGTTTCAAAACTGATCAATCAGAATTAAGGTTAAAGTATGTTCGTTGAATGCACAGATCTGAAAGAAGTTTCACAGAATGCTTCCATGAAGGTTTTAGGGGAAGATATTTCTTTTTTCACCATAGGCCTCAATGTTCTCCAAATGTCCACTTGCGGATTCTGCAAAAAGAGTGTTTCAAAACTGCTCAATTCAAAGTAAGGTTCAACTCTGTTAGTTGGATGCACAGATCAGAAAGAAGTTTCACACAATGCTTCTGTGTAGTTTTTATTTGAGGATATTTCTTTTTGCACGATAGGCCTCAAAGCTCCAAATGTCCACTTGCAGTTAATACAGAAAGAGTGTTTCAAAACTGCTCCATCAAAAGTACAGTTAAATTCTGTTAGTTGAATGCACAGATCAGAAAGGTGTTTCACAGAATGCTTCTGTGTATTTTTTAGGGGAAAATATTTCGTTTTTCAATGTAGGCCTCAATGTTTTCCACATTTTCACCTGCAGATTCTACAAATAGATTGTTTCAAAACTGCTCAATCAAAACTAAGGTTAACTCTGTTAGTTGAAGGCACAGATCAGAAAGGAGTTTCCCAGAATGCTTCTGTGTAGTTTTTATGGGAAGATATTACTTTTTCTACCATAGGCCTCAATATTCTACAAATATCCACTTGCAGATTCTACAAATACATTTTTTCAAAACTATTCAATCAGAAGTAAGGTTCAACTCTTTTTGTTGAATGCGCAGTTCAGAAAGAAGATTCACAGAATGCTTCCGTGTATTTTTAAGGGGAATAAACTTCGATTCTCACCATAGGCCCCAATGTTCTACATATATCCCCTAGCAGATTCTACAAGTAGCGTGTTTCCAAACTGCTCAACCAAAAGTAAGGTTCAACTCTGTTAGTTGAATGCACAGATTGGAAAGTAGTTTCACAGAATGCTTCCGTGTAGTTTTTAGGGGAAGATATTTCATTTTTCACCGTTGGTATAAATTTTCTCCAAATATCCACTTGCAGATACTACAAAAAAGTGTTCAAAACTGCTCAATAATTAGTAAGTTTCAACTCCATTAGTTGAATGCACAGATCAGAAAGAAGTATCACAGAATGCTTCTGTGTAGTTTTTAGGGGAAGATATATCGTTTTTCACCATAGGGCTCAATTTTCTCCAAAAGTCCACTTGCAGATTCTACAAATAAAGTGTTTCAAAACTGCTCAATCAAAAGTAAGGTTCAACTCCGTCAGTTGAATGCACAGATCAGAAAGAAGTTTCACAGAATACTTCCATGCAGTTTTTAGGGGGAGATATTTCGTTTTTCACCGTAGGCTTCAAAGTTCTCAATAGGTCCAATAGCAGTTTATATGGAAAGAGTGTTTCATAGCTGCTCAATCAAAAGTAGGGTTAAACCCTGTTAGTTGAATGCACGGATCAGAAAGAAGTTTCAGAAAATGCTTTTGTGTAGTTTTTAGGGGAAGATATTTCTTTTTTCATCATAGGACTCAAAACTATCCAAATGTCCACTTGCAGATCCTACAAAAAGTGTGTTTCAACACTGCTAAATCAAAAGTAAGTTCAAATCTGTTAGTTGAATGCACAGATCAGAAAGAAGTTTCACAGAATGTTTTTGTGTACTTTTTATTTGAAGATATTCCTTTTACCACGATAGGCCTCAAAGCGCTCCAAATGTCCACTTGCAGTTTATAAAGAAAGAGTGATTCAAAACTCCTCAATCAAAAGTAAAGTTCAGCTCCGTTAGTTGAATGCATAGATAAGAAAGAAGTTTCACAGAATACTTCCATGCAGTTTTTAGAGGAAGATATTTCGTTTTTCACCGCAGGCCTGAATGATCTCCAAATGTCCAATTGCAGTTTATACAGAAAGAGTGTTTCAAAACTGCTCCATCAAAAGTAAGGTTAACTCTGTTAGTTGAATGCACAGATCAGAAAGAATTTTCAAAGAATTCTTCCATGTGGTATTTAGGGGAAGATATTCTTTTTTCATCCTAGGCCTCAATGTTCTCCAAATGACCACTTGCATATTCTAAAAAAACAGTGTTTCAAAACTGCTCAATCAAAAGTAAGGTTCAACGCTGTTAGTTGAATGCACAGATCAGAACGAAGTTTCACAGAATGTTTCTGTGTAGTTTTTATTTGAAGATATTCCTTTTTCCACGATAGGTCTCAAAGTGCTCCAAATGTCCGATTGCAGTTTATACAGAAAGAGTGTTTCAAAACTGCTCCACCAAAAGGAAGGTTCAAACCTGTTAGTTGAATGCACAGATCAGAAAGGAGTTTCACAGAATGCTTCTGTGTAATTTTTATTTCAAGATATTCCTTTTACCACGATAGGCCTCAAAGCGCTCCAAATGTCCACTTGCAGTTTCTACAGAAAGAGTGTTTCAAAACTGCTCCATCAAAAGTAAGCTTGAACTCTCTTAGGTGAATGCACAAATCAGAAAGAAGTTTCACAGTATTCTTCCATGTAGTTTTTAGGGGAAGATATTTGTTTTTTCACCATAGGCCTCAAAGTTCTCCAAATGTCCACTTGCAGATTCTAAAAATAGAGTGTTTCAAAACTGCTCAATCAAAAGTAAGGTTTAACTCTGTTAGCTGAATGCACAGATCAGAAAGAAGTTCCACAGAATGCTTCTGTGTAGTTTTTATTTGAAGATATTCCTTTTTCAACGATAGGACTCAAAGCGTTCCAAATGTCCACTTGCAGTTTATACACAAAGAGAGTTTCATAACTGCTCCATCAAAAGTAAGGTTCAACTCTGTTAGTTGAATGCACATATCAGAAATAAGTTTCACAGAATGCTTCTGTGTAGTTTTTATTTGAAGATATTCCTTTTTCAACGATAGGCTGCGTAGCTCTCCAAATGTCCACTTGCAGTTTCTACAGAAAGAGTGTTTCAAAACTCCTCAATCAAAAGTAAGGTTCAACTCTGTTAGTTGAATGCACAAATCAGATGAAAGTTTCACAGAATGCTTCTGTGTAGTTTTTATTTGAAGATATTCCTTTTTGCACGATAGGCCTCAAACCGCTCCAAATGACAACTTGCAGTTTATACAGATAGAGTGTTTCAAAACTGTTTCATCAAAAGTAAGGTTCAACTCTGTTAGTTGAATGCACAGATTAGAAAGAAGTTTCACAGAATCCTTCCACGTACTTTTTAGGGGAAGATATTCCTTTTTTCACCATAGGCCTCAATGTTCTCCAAATAACCAATTGCAGATTCTACAAATAGGGTGTTTCAAAACTGCTCAATCAAAAGAAACGTTCAACTCTGTTAGTTGAATGCACAGATCAGAAAGTAGTTTCACAGAATGCTTCTGTGTAGTTTTTATTTGAAAATATTCCTTTTTCCACGATAGGCCTAAAAGCGCTCCAAATGTCCACTTGCAATTTTTACAGAAAGAGTGTTTCCAACCTCCTCAATCAAAAGTAATGTTCACATCTGTTAGTTGAATGCACAGATCAGAAAGGAGTTTCACAGAATGCTTCTGTGTAGTTTTTATTTGAAGATATTCCTTTTTCGACGATATGCCTCAAAGAGCTAGAAATGTCCACTTGCAGTTGATACAGAAAGAGTGTTTCAAAATTGCTCCATCAAAAGTAAGGTTCAACTCTGATAGTTGAAAGCACAGATAAGAAAGAAGTTTCACAGCATGTTTCTGTGTAGTTTTTATTTGAAGATATTCCTTTTTCCATGATGGGCCTCAAAGCGCTCCAAAGGTCCACTTGCAGTTATACAGAAAGAGTGTTTCAAAACTGCTTGATGAAAAGTAAGGTTCAACTCTGTTAGTTGAAGGCACAGATCAGGAAGAAGTTTCACAGAATGCTTCGGTGTACTTTCTAGTGGAAGATATTTCTTTTTTCACCATAGGCCTCAATGTTCTCCAAATGTCCAATTGAATATTCTGCAAATAGAGTGTTTCAAAACTGCTCAATCAAAAGTAAGGTTCAACTCCGTTAGGTGAATGCACAGAACAGAAAGAAGTTTCACAGAATGCTTCCGTGCAGTTTTTAGGGGAAGATATTTCGTTTTTCACCATAGGCCTCATTGTTCTCCAAATGTCCACTTGCAGTTTATATACAAAGATTGTTTCAAAACTGCTCAATCAAAAGTAAGGTTCAACTCTGTTAGTTGAAGGCACAGATCAGAAAGAAGTTTCACAGAATGCTTCTGTGTGGTTTTTATTTGAAGATATTACTTTTTCCACGATAGGCCTCAAATCGCTCCAAATATCTACTTGCAGGTTATACAGAAAGAGTGTTTCCAAGCTCCTCAATCAAAAGTAAGCTTCAACTCGGTTAGTTGAATGCACAGATAAGAAGGAAGTTTCAGTGAATTCTCCTATGTAGTTCTTACGGTAAGGTATTACTTTTTTCACCCAAGGCCTCTAGGTTCTCAAAATGTCCACTTGCAGATTCTACAAAAAGAGTGTTTCAAAACTGCTCAATCGAAAGTGAGATTCAACGCTGTTAGTTGAATGCACAGATCAGAAAGTAGTTTCACAGCAAGCTTCTGTGAAGTTTTTAGGGGAAGATATTTTGTTTTTCAACGTAGGCCTCAATGTTCTCCTAATGTCCACTTGCAGTTTATACATAAAGAGTGTTTCAAAACGGCTCAACCAAAAGTAAGGTTCCAATCTGTTAGTTGAACGGACAGATAAGAAAGAAGTTTCACAGAATGCTTCTGTGTACTTTTTATTTGAAGATATTCCTTTTTCCACGCAAGGTCTCAAAGCGCTCCAAATGTACACTTGAAGTTTATACAGAAAGAGAGTTTCAAAACTCATGAGTCAAAAGTGAGGTTCAGCACTGTTAGTTGAATGCACAGATCAGAAAGAAATTTCACAGAATGCTTCTGTGTAGTTTTTAGGAGAAAATATTTCTTTTTTACCATAGGCCTCAATGTATTCCAAATATCCACTTGCAGTTTTTACAGAATGAGTGTTTCAAAAATGCTCAATCAAAAGTAAGGTTAAATTCTGTTAGTTGAATGCACAGATCAGAAAGAAGTTTCACAGAATTCTTCCGTGTAGTTTTTAGGGGAAGATATTACATTTTTCACCCTAGGCCTTAATGTTCTACAAATGTCCACTTGCAGATTCTACAAAAGGTGTGTTTCAAAATTCCTCAATCAAAATAAGGTTCACCTCTTTTAGCTGAATGCACAGATCAGAAAGAAGTTTCACAGAGTGCTTCTGTGTAGTTTTTATTTGAAGATTTTCCTTTTTCAACGATAGGCCTCAAAGCGCTCCAAATGTCCACTTGCAGTATATACAGAAAGAGTTTTTCAAAACTGACCCATAAAAAGTAAGGTTCAACTCTGTTGGTTGAAGGCACAAATCAGAAAGAAGTTTCACAGAATGCTTCCGTGTAGTTTTAAGGGAAGATATTTCATTTTTCACCATTGGCCTCAATGTTCTCCAAATATCCACTTGCAGATTCTACAAATAGAGTGTCTCAAAACTGCTCAATCAAAAGTAAAGTTAAACTCCGTTAGTTGAATGCACAGATCAGAAAGAAGTTTCACAGAATGCTTCCGTGCAGTTTTTAGGGGCAGATATTTCACTTTTCACCGTAGGCATCTATGTTCTCCAAGTGTCCACTCGCAGTTTATACAGAAAGAGTGCTTCAAAACTGCTCAATCAAAAGTAAGGTTAAACTCTGTTAGTTTATTGCACAGATCAGAAATAAGTTTCACAGAATTCTTCCTTGTAGTTTTTAGGGGAAGATACTTGTCTTTTCACAATATGCCTCAAAGTTCTCTAAATGTCCACGTGCAGATTCTAAAAAAAGAGTGTTTCAAAACTGCTCAACCAAAAGTAGTGTTCACCTCTGTTAGTTGAATGCACAGATCAGAAAGAAGTTTCACAGAATGCTTCTGTGTAGTTTTTATTTGAAGATATTCCTTTTTCCATGATAGGCCTCTTAGCTCTCCGAATGTCCACTTGCAGTATATACAGAAAGAGTGTTTAAAAACTGTTCCATAAAAAGTAAGGCTCAACTCTGTTAGTTGAAGGCACAGATCAGAAAGAAGTTTCACAGAATGCTTCCGTGTAGTTTTTAGGGGAAGATATTTCTTTTTTCACCACTGGCCTCAATGTACTCCAAATGTCCACTTGCTGATTCTACAAATGGAGTGTCTCAAAATTGCTCAATCAAAAGTAAGGTTCAGCTACGTTAGTTGAATGCACAGATCAGAAATAAGTTTCACAGTATGCTTCCATTCAGTTTTTAGGGGAAGATAGTTCACTTTTCACCGTAGGCCTCTATGTTCTCCAAATGTCCACTTACAGTTTATACAGAAAGAGTGCTTCAAATCTGCTCAATCAAAAGTAAGGTTCAACTCTGTTAGTTGAATGCACAGATCAGAAAGAAGTTTCACAGAATGTTTCTGTGTAGTTTTTATTTGAAGATATGCCTTTTTCCATGACAGGCCTCAAAACGCTAAAATTGTCCACTTGCAGTTTATACAGAAAGAATGTTACAAAACTCCTCTATCAAAAGTAAAGTTCAACTATGTTAGTAGAATGCACAGATCAGAAAGAGGTTTCACATAATGCTTCTATGTAGTTTTTATTTGAAGGTATTCCTTTTTCCACTATAGGCCTATAAGGGCTAAAAATATCCACTTGCAGTTGATACAGAAAGAGGGTTTCAAAACTGGTCCTTCAAAAGTAAGGTTCAACTCTGTTAGTTGAATATACAGATCAGAGAGATGTTTCACAGAATGCTTCTGTGTAGTTTTTAGGGGAAGATATTTCTTTTTTCACCATTGTCCTCAATTTTCTCCAAATGTCACTTGCAGATTCTACAAATAGTTTCAAAACTGCTCAATAAAGTAATGTTCGCCTGCGTTAGTTGAATGCACAGATCAGAAAAAAATTTCACAGAATGCTTCCGTGCAGTTTTTAGAGGAAGATATTCATTTTTCACTGTAGGGCTCAGTATTCTCAAAATGTCCACTTTCAGTTTATACAGAAAGAGTGTTTCAAACTGTTCAATCAAAGGTAAGTTTAAACTCTGTTTGTTGAATGCACAGATCAGAAAGAAGTTTCACAGAATTCTTCCATGTAGTTTTTAGGGGAAGGTATTTCCTTTTTCACAATAGGCCTCAATGTTCTCCAATTGTCCACTTGCAGATTCTAAAAAAAGAGTGTTTAAAAACTGCTCAATCAAAAGTAAGGTTCAACTCTGTTAGTTGAATGCACAGATCACAAAGAAGTTTCAGAGAATGCTTCTGTGTAGTTTTTATTTGAAGATATTCCTTTTTCCATGATAGGTCTCAAAGCGCTCCAAATGTCCACTTGCAGTTTTTACAGAAAGAGTGTTTCAAAACTCCTCAATCAAAAGTAAGGTACAACTCTATTAGTTGAATGCACACATCATAAAGATGTTTCACAGAGTGATTCTGTGTAATTTTTATTTGAAGGTATTCATTTTTTTATGATAGGCCTCAAAGCGCTAAAAATGTCCACTTGCAGGTTATACAGAAAGAGTCTTTCAAAACTGCTCCATCAAAAGTAACGTTCAGCTCCGTTAGTTGAATGCACAGATCAGAAAGATGTTTCACAGAATGGTTCCGTGAAGTTTTTAGGGGAAGATATTTCTTTTTTCACCATAGGCCTCAATGTTCTCCAAAGTTCCACTTGCTGATTCTTCAAAAAGAGTGTTTCAAACCTGCTCCATCAAAAGTAAGGTACAACTCTATTAGTGCAATGCACAGCTCAGAAAGGAGTTTCACAGAATGCTTCTGTGTAGATTTATTTGAAGATATTCCTTTTTCCACGATTGGCCTCAAATCGCTCCAAATGTACACTTGCAGTTTATACAGAAAGAGTGTTTCAGAACTGCTCCATCAAAAGTAAGGTTCAACTCTGTTAGTTGACTGCACAGATCAGAAAGACGTTTCACAGAATGCTTCTCTGTAGTTTTTATTTGAAAATATTACTTTTTCCACGATAGGCCTCAAAGCACTCCAAACGTCCACTTGCAGTTTATACAGAAAGAGTGTTTCAAAACTGCTACATCAAAAGTAAGGTTCAACTCTGTTAGTTGAATGCAAATATCAAAAGAAGTTTCACAGAATGCTTTCGTGTAATTTTTATTTGAAGATATTCCCTTTTCCACGATAGGCCTCTAAGCGCTCCAAATTTCCACTTGCAGTTTATACAGAAAGAGTGTTTCAAACTTGTCCATCAAAAGTAAGGTTCAACTCTGCTAGTTGAATGCACAGATCAGAAAGTTTTTCACAGAATGCTTCTGTGAAGTTTTTAGCGGAAGTTATTTCTTTTTTCACCATAGGCCTCAATGTTTTCCAAACGTCCACTTGGAGATTCTACAAATACAGTGTTTCAAAACTGCTCAATCAAAAGTAAGGTTCAACTCCGTTAGTTGATTGCACATATCAGAAAGAAGTTTCACAGAATGCTTTCATGCAGTTTTTAGGGGAAGATATTTTGTTTTTCACCATAGCCTCAATGTTCTCCCTAATGTCCACTTGCAGTTTATACAGAAAGAGTGTTTGAAACTGCTCAATCAAACGTAAGGTTCAACTCTTTTAGTTGAATGCACAGATCAGGAAAAAGTTTCACAGAATGCTTCCGTGTAGTTTTTAGGGGAAGATATTTGTTTTTCACCATAGGCCTCAATGTTCTCCAAATGTCCAGTTTTCAGATTCTACATAAAGATTGTTTCAAAACTGCCAAATCAAAATTAAGGTTCAAATCTGTTAGCTGAATGCACAGATCAGAAAGTAGTTTCACAGAATCCTTCTCTGTAGTTTTTATTTGAAGATACTCCTTTTTCCACCATGGGCCTCAAAGCACTCCAAATGTCTATTTACAGTTTAAACAGAAAGACAGTTTCAAAACTCCTCAATCAAAAGTAAGGGTCAACTCTGTTAGTTGAATTCACAGATCAGAAAGAAGTTTCACAAAATGCTTCTTTGTAGTTTTTATTTGAAGATATTCCTTTTTCCACGATAGGCCTCAAAGCGCTCCAAATGTCCACTTGCAGTTTATACAGAAAGAGTGTTTCAAAACTGCTCAATCAAAAGTAAGGTTCAACTCGGTTAGCTGAATGCACAGATCACCAAGAAGATTCACAGAATTCTTCCGTGTAGTTTTTAGGGGAAGATATTTCTTTTTTCACCATAGGCCTCAATGTTCCCAAATGTCCACTTGCAGATTCTACAAAAAGAGCTTTTCAAAACTGCTCAATCAAAATTAAGTTTCAACTCTGTCAATTGAATGCAGCAATCAGAAAGTAGTTTCACAGACTGCTTCTGTGTAGTATTTTTAGAAGATATTCCTTTTTCCACGATAGGCCTCAATTGCTCCAAATGTCCACTTCCAGGTGATGCAGAAAGAGTGTTTCGAAACTGCACCATAAAAGTAAGGTTGAACTGTGTTAGTTGAATGTACAGATCAGAAAGAAATTTCAACAGAATGCTTCTGTAAAGTTTTATTTGAAGATATTCCTTTTTCCACGATACGCCTCAAAGTGCTCCAGATGTTTACTTGCAGATTCTACCAATAGTGTGTTTCAAAACTGCTCCATAAAAAGTAAGGATGAATTCTGTTTCTTGAATGCAAAGATCAGAAAGAAGTTTCACAGAATTCTTCTGTGAAATTTTTAGGGGATATTTCTTTTTTCACCGTAGGCCACAATGTTCTAAAAATGTCCACTTGCAGATTCTACAAAAAGAGTGTTTCAAAACTGCTCCATCAAAATAAGGTTCAGCTCTGGTAGTTGAATGCACAGATCAGAAAGAAGTTTCACAGAATGCTTCTGTGTAGTTTTTATTTGAAGATATTCCTTTTTCCACCATAGGCCTTATAGTGCTCCAAATTTCCACTTGCAGTTTATACAGGAAGAGTGTTTCAAAACTGCACCATCAATAGTAAGGTTCAACTCGGTTAGTTGAATGCACAGATCACAAAGTAGTTTTCACAGAATTCTTCCCTGTAGTTTTTAGGGGAGAGATATTTCTTTTATCACCATAGTTCTCAATGTTCTCCAAATTTCCAGTTGCACATTCTTACAGAGTGTTTCAAAACTGCTCCATCAAAAGTAAGGTTAAATTCTGTTAGTTGAATGCACAGATCAGAAAGAAGTTTCACAGAATTCTTCCGTGTAATTTTTTAGGGGAAGATATTTCTTTTTTCACCATAGACCTCAATGTTCTCCAAATGTCCACTTGCAGATTCTACAAAAAGAGTGTTTCAAAACTGGTCAATCAAAAGTAAGTTTCAACTCCGTTAGTTGAATGCACAGATCAGAAAGGAGATTCACAGAATGCCTCCATGCAGTTTTTAGGGGAAGACATTTCGCTCTTCACCGTAGACCTCAATGTTCTCCTAATGTCCACTTGTAGTTTATACAGAAACTGTGTCTCAAAACTGCTCAATCAAAAGTAAGGTTGAACTCCGTTACTTCAATGCAGAGATCAGAAAGAAGTTTCACAGAATGCTTCTGTGTAGTTTTTTATACGAAATATTCCTTTTTCCGCGATAGGCCTCACAGCGCTCCAACTGTCCACTTGCAGTTTCTACAGAAAGACTGTTTCAAAACTCCTCCATCAAAAGTAAGGTTCAACTCTGTTAGTTGAATGCACAGATCAGAAAGAAGTTTCACAGAATGTTTCTGTGTAGTTTTTTATTTGAAGATATTTCTTTTTCCGCGAAAGGCCGCATAGAGCTGCAAATGTCCACATGCAGTTGATACAGAAAGAGTGTTTCAAAACTCCTCCATCAAAAGTAAGGTTCAACTCTGCTAGTTGAATGCACAGATCAGAAAGAAGTTTCACAGAATTCTTCTGTGTAGTTTTAATTTGAAGATATTACTTTTTACGTGATAGGCCTCATAACGCTCCAAATGTCCACTTGCAGTTTATACAGAAAGAGTGTGTCAAAAACTCCTCCATCAAAAGTAAGGTTCAACCTCTGTTAGTTGATTGCACATATCGAAA
>NW_022097356.1:0-5704 GCF_006542625.1 Nomascus leucogenys
TAGCTCCCTGAATGTCCAATTGCATTTTCTATAGAAAGGGTGTTTCAGAAGTGCTCAATCAAAAGTAAGGTTCAACTCTGTTAGATGAATGCAAAGAACAGAAAGAAATTTCACAGAATGCTTCTGTGAAGTTTGTATTTGAAGGTATTACTTTTTCCGCTGTAGGCCTCTTAGCGCTCCGAAGGTCCACTTGCATTTTCTACAGAAAGAGTGTTTCAGAACTTCTCAATCAAAAGTAAGGTTCAAATCCGTTAGTTGAATGCACAGAACAGAGAGAAGTTTCACAGATAGCTTCTGTGTAGTTTTTATGTGAACTTTTTCCTTTTTCCACTATAGTACTCTTAGCGCCCTGAATGTCCACTTGTATTTTCTACAGAAAGAGGGTTTCAGAACTGCTCAATCAAAACTGAGGTTCAACTCTGTTAGCTGAATGCACAGAACAGTAAGAAGTTTCACAGATTTTCTTGCAGTTTTATTTGAAAATATTCCTTTTCCACTATAGGCCTCTTAGCGCCCTGAATGTCCAATTGCATTTTCTACAGAAAGAGGGTTTCAGAACTGCTCAATCAAAAGTAAGGTTAAACTCTGTTAGTTGAAAGCACAGAACAGAAAGAAGTTTCACAGAATGCTTCTGTGTAGTTTTTATTTGAAGGTATTACTTTTTCCGCTATAGGCCTCTTAGCGCTCCGAAGGTCCACTTGCATTTTCTACAGAAAGAGTGTTTCAGAACTGTTCAATCAAAATTAAGGTTCAACTGTGTTAGTTTAAAGAACAGAACCGTAAGAAGTTTCACAGATTGCTTCTGTGTAGTTTTTATTTGAAGGTATTCCTTTTTCCACCATAGGCCTCTTAGCGCCCTGAATGTCCACTTGCATTTTCTACAGAAAGGGTGTTTCAGAACTGCTCAATCAAAAGTAAGGTTGAACTCTGTTAGTTGAATGCACAGAACTGTAAGAAGTTTCACAGATAGCTTCTTTGTAGTTTTTATTTGAACATATACCTTTTTCAACTATAGGCCTCTTAGCGCCCTGAATGTTCACTTGCATTTTCTGCAGAAAGAGTGTTTCATAACTGCTCAATATAAACTAAGGTTCAACTCTGTTAGTTGAATGCACAGAACAGTAAAAAGTTTCACAGATTGCTTCTGTGTAGTTTTTATTTGAACATATTCATTTTTCCGCTATAGGACTCTTAGCGCCCTGAATGTTCACTTGCATTTTCTACAGAAAGAGTGTTTCAGAACTGCTCAATAATAACTAAGGTTCAACTCGGTTAGTTGAATGCACAGAACAGTAAGAAGTTTCACAGATTGCTTCTGTGTGGTTTTTATTTGAAGATATTCCTTTTCCCACTATAGGCCTCTCAGCGCCCTGAATGTCCACTTGCATTTTCTACAGAAAGAGTGTTTCAGAACTGCTCAATAAAAACTACCGTTCAACTATGTTAGTTGAATGAACAGAACAGTAAGAAGTTTCGCAGATTGCTTCTGTGCAGTTTTTATTTGAAAATATTCCTTTTTCCACTATAGGCCTCTTAGCTCCCTGAATGTCCAATTGCATTTTCTATAGAAAGGGTGTTTCAGAAGTGCTCAATCAAAAGTAAGGTTCAACTCTGTTAGATGAATGCAAAGAACAGAAAGAAATTTCACAGAATGCTTCTGTGAAGTTTGTATTTGAAGGTATTACTTTTTCCGCTGTAGGCCTCTTAGCGCTCCGAAGGTCCACTTGCATTTTCTACAGAAAGAGTGTTTCAGAACTTCTCAATCAAAAGTAAGGTTCAAATCCGTTAGTTGAATGCACAGAACAGAGAGAAGTTTCACAGATAGCTTCTGTGTAGTTTTTATGTGAACTTTTTCCTTTTTCCACTATAGTACTCTTAGCGCCCTGAATGTCCACTTGTATTTTCTACAGAAAGAGGGTTTCAGAACTGCTCAATCAAAACTGAGGTTCAACTCTGTTAGCTGAATGCACAGAACAGTAAGAAGTTTCACAGATTTCTTCTGTGCAGTTTTTATTTGAAAATATTCCTTTTCCACTATAGGCCTCTTAGCGCCCTGAATGTCCAATTGCATTTTCTACAGAAAGAGGGTTTCAGAACTGCTCAATCAAAAGTAAGGTTAAACTCTGTTAGTTGAAAGCACAGAACAGAAAGAAGTTTCACAGAATGCTTCTGTGTAGTTTTTATTTGAAGGTATTACTTTTTCCGCTATAGGCCTCTTAGCGCTCCGAAGGTCCACTTGCATTTTCTACAGAAAGAGTGTTTCAGAACTGTTCAATCAAAATTAAGGTTCAACTGTGTTAGTTTAAAGAACAGAACCGTAAGAAGTTTCACAGATTGCTTCTGTGTAGTTTTTATTTGAAGGTATTCCTTTTTCCACCATAGGCCTCTTAGCGCCCTGAATGTCCACTTGCATTTTCTACAGAAAGGGTGTTTCAGAACTGCTCAATCAAAAGTAAGGTTGAACTCTGTTAGTTGAATGCACAGAACTGTAAGAAGTTTCACAGATAGCTTCTTTGTAGTTTTTATTTGAACATATACCTTTTTCAACTATAGGCCTCTTAGCGCCCTGAATGTTCACTTGCATTTTCTGCAGAAAGAGTGTTTCATAACTGCTCAATATAAACTAAGGTTCAACTCTGTTAGTTGAATGCACAGAACAGTAAAAAGTTTCACAGATTGCTTCTGTGTAGTTTTTATTTGAACATATTCATTTTTCCGCTATAGGACTCTTAGCGCCCTGAATGTTCACTTGCATTTTCTACAGAAAGAGTGTTTCAGAACTGCTCAATAATAACTAAGGTTCAACTCGGTTAGTTGAATGCACAGAACAGTAAGAAGTTTCACAGATTGCTTCTGTGTGGTTTTTATTTGAAGATATTCCTTTTCCCACTATAGGCCTCTCAGCGCCCTGAATGTCCACTTGCATTTTCTACAGAAAGAGTGTTTCAGAACTGCTCAATAAAAACTACCGTTCAACTATGTTAGTTGAATGAACAGAACAGTAAGAAGTTTCGCAGATTGCTTCTGTGCAGTTTTTATTTGAAAATATTCCTTTTTCCACTATAGGCCTCTTAGCTCCCTGAATGTCCAATTGCATTTTCTATAGAAAGGGTGTTTCAGAAGTGCTCAATCAAAAGTAAGGTTCAACTCTGTTAGATGAATGCAAAGAACAGAAAGAAATTTCACAGAATGCTTCTGTGAAGTTTGTATTTGAAGGTATTACTTTTTCCGCTGTAGGCCTCTTAGCGCTCCGAAGGTCCACTTGCATTTTCTACAGAAAGAGTGTTTCAGAACTTCTCAATCAAAAGTAAGGTTCAAATCCGTTAGTTGAATGCACAGAACAGAGAGAAGTTTCACAGATAGCTTCTGTGTAGTTTTTATGTGAACTTTTTCCTTTTTCCACTATAGTACTCTTAGCGCCCTGAATGTCCACTTGTATTTTCTACAGAAAGAGGGTTTCAGAACTGCTCAATCAAAACTGAGGTTCAACTCTGTTAGCTGAATGCACAGAACAGTAAGAAGTTTCACAGATTTCTTCTGTGCAGTTTTTATTTGAAAATATTCCTTTTCCACTATAGGCCTCTTAGCGCCCTGAATGTCCAATTGCATTTTCTACAGAAAGAGGGTTTCAGAACTGCTCAATCAAAAGTAAGGTTAAACTCTGTTAGTTGAAAGCACAGAACAGAAAGAAGTTTCACAGAATGCTTCTGTGTAGTTTTTATTTGAAGGTATTACTTTTTCCGCTATAGGCCTCTTAGCGCTCCGAAGGTCCACTTGCATTTTCTACAGAAAGAGTGTTTCAGAACTGTTCAATCAAAATTAAGGTTCAACTGTGTTAGTTTAAAGAACAGAACCGTAAGAAGTTTCACAGATTGCTTCTGTGTAGTTTTTATTTGAAGGTATTCCTTTTTCCACCATAGGCCTCTTAGCGCCCTGAATGTCCACTTGCATTTTCTACAGAAAGGGTGTTTCAGAACTGCTCAATCAAAAGTAAGGTTGAACTCTGTTAGTTGAATGCACAGAACTGTAAGAAGTTTCACAGATAGCTTCTTTGTAGTTTTTATTTGAACATATACCTTTTTCAACTATAGGCCTCTTAGCGCCCTGAATGTTCACTTGCATTTTCTGCAGAAAGAGTGTTTCATAACTGCTCAATATAAACTAAGGTTCAACTCTGTTAGTTGAATGCACAGAACAGTAAAAAGTTTCACAGATTGCTTCTGTGTAGTTTTTATTTGAACATATTCATTTTTCCGCTATAGGACTCTTAGCGCCCTGAATGTTCACTTGCATTTTCTACAGAAAGAGTGTTTCAGAACTGCTCAATAATAACTAAGGTTCAACTCGGTTAGTTGAATGCACAGAACAGTAAGAAGTTTCACAGATTGCTTCTGTGTGGTTTTTATTTGAAGATATTCCTTTTCCCACTATAGGCCTCTCAGCGCCCTGAATGTCCACTTGCATTTTCTACAGAAAGAGTGTTTCAGAACTGCTCAATAAAAACTACCGTTCAACTATGTTAGTTGAATGAACAGAACAGTAAGAAGTTTCGCAGGTTGCTTCTGTGCAGTTTTTATTTGAAAATATTCCTTTTTCCACTATAGGCCTCTTAGCTCCCTGAATGTCCAATTGCATTTTCTATAGAAAGGGTGTTTCAGAAGTGCTCAATCAAAAGTAAGGTTCAACTCTGTTAGATGAATGCAAAGAACAGAAAGAAATTTCACAGAATGCTTCTGTGAAGTTTGTATTTGAAGGTATTACTTTTTCCGCTGTAGGCCTCTTAGCGCTCCGAAGGTCCACTTGCATTTTCTACAGAAAGAGTGTTTCAGAACTTCTCAATCAAAAGTAAGGTTCAAATCCGTTAGTTGAATGCACAGAACAGAGAGAAGTTTCACAGATAGCTTCTGTGTAGTTTTTATGTGAACTTTTTCCTTTTTCCACTATAGTACTCTTAGCGCCCTGAATGTCCACTTGTATTTTCTACAGAAAGAGGGTTTCAGAACTGCTCAATCAAAACTGAGGTTCAACTCTGTTAGCTGAATGCACAGAACAGTAAGAAGTTTCACAGATTTCTTCTGTGCAGTTTTTATTTGAAAATATTCCTTTTCCACTATAGGCCTCTTAGCGCCCTGAATGTCCAATTGCATTTTCTACAGAAAGAGGGTTTCAGAACTGCTCAATCAAAAGTAAGGTTAAACTCTGTTAGTTGAAAGCACAGAACAGAAAGAAGTTTCACAGAATGCTTCTGTGTAGTTTTTATTTGAAGGTATTACTTTTTCCGCTATAGGCCTCTTAGCGCTCCGAAGGTCCACTTGCATTTTCTACAGAAAGAGTGTTTCAGAACTGTTCAATCAAAATTAAGGTTCAACTGTGTTAGTTTAAAGAACAGAACCGTAAGAAGTTTCACAGATTGCTTCTGTGTAGTTTTTATTTGAAGGTATTCCTTTTTCCACCATAGGCCTCTTAGCGCCCTGAATGTCCACTTGCATTTTCTACAGAAAGGGTGTTTCAGAACTGCTCAATCAAAAGTAAGGTTGAACTCTGTTAGTTGAATGCACAGAACTGTAAGAAGTTTCACAGATAGCTTCTTTGTAGTTTTTATTTGAACATATACCTTTTTCAACTATAGGCCTCTTAGCGCCCTGAATGTTCACTTGCATTTTCTGCAGAAAGAGTGTTTCATAACTGCTCAATATAAACTAAG
>NW_022097357.1:0-21844 GCF_006542625.1 Nomascus leucogenys
ACAGAAGCAATCTGTGAAATTTCTTACTGTTCTGTGCATTCAACTAACAGAGTTGAACCTTAGTTTTGATTGAGCAGTTCTGAAACACTCTTTCTGCAGAAAATGCAATGGAACATTCAGGGCGCTAAGAGGCCTATAGTTGAAAAAGGTAATATGTTCAAATAAAACTACAAAGACTATCTGTGAAACTTCTTACTGTTCTGTGCATTCAACTAACAAGTTGAACCTAACTTTTGATTGAGCAGTTCTGAAACACTCTTTCTGTAGAAAATGCAAGTGGACATTCAGGGCGCTAAGAGGCCTATAGTGGAAAAAGGAATACTTCAAATAAAAACTACACAGAAGCAATCTGTGAAAACTTCTTACGGTTCTGTGCTTAAACTAACACAGTTGAACCTTAATTTTGATTGAACAGTTCTGAAACACTCTTTCTGTAGAAAATGCAAGTGGACATTCATGGCGCTAAGAGGCCCATAGTAGAAAAAGGAATATCTTCAAACAAAACACACAGAAGCAATCTGTGAAACTTCTTTCTGTTCTGTGCATTCAACTAACAGAGTTGAACCTTACTTTTGATTGAGCAGTTCTGAAAACTCTTTCTGTAGAAAATGCAAGTGGACATTCGGGCGCTAAGAGGCCTATAGCGGAAAAAGTAATATTTCAAATAAAAACTACACAGAAGCATTCTGTGAAACTTCTTTCTGTTCTGTGCATTCAACTAACAGGTTGAACCTTAGTTTTGATTGAGCAGTTCTGAAACACTCTTTCTGTAGAAAATGCAAGTGGACATTCAGGGCGCTAAGAGGCCATAGTAGAAAAAGGAATATTTCAAAAAAAACTACACAGAAGCAATCTGTGAAACTTCTTTGTTCTGTGCATTCAACTAACAGAGTTGAACCTTACTTTTGATTGAGCAGTTCTGAAACACTCTTTCTGTAGAAAATGCAAGTGGACATTCAGGGCGCTAAGAGGCCTATAGTGGAAAAGGATATTTCAAATAAAAACTTCACAGAAGATATCTGTGAAACTTCTTACTGTTCTGTGCATTCAACTAACAGAGTTGAACCTTACTTTTGATTGAGCCGTTCTGAAACACTCTTTCTGTAGAAAATGCAAGTGGACATTCAGGGCGCTAAGAGGCCTATAGTGGAAAAAGTAATAAGTTCAAATAAAAACTACACAGAAGATATCTGTGAAACTTCTCTGTTCTGTGCATTCAACTAACAGAGTTTAACCTTAGTTTTGATTGAGCAGTTCTGAAACACTCTTTCTGTAGAAAATGCAAGTGGACATTCAGGGCGCTAAGAGGCCTATAGTGGAAAAAGAAATTCAAATAAAAACCACACAGAATCATCTGTGAAACTTCTCTGTTCTGTGCATTCAACTAACGAGTTGAACCTTACTTTTGATTCAGAGTTCTGAAACACTCTTTCTTAGAAAATGCAAGTGGACATTCAGGGCGCTAAGAGGCCTATAGCGGAAAAAGTAATATTCAAATAAAACTACACAGAAGCATCTGTGAAACTTCACTGTTCTGTGCATTCAACTAACAGAGTTTAACCTTACTTTTGATTGAGCAGTTCTGAAACACTCTTTCTGTAGAAAATGCAATTGGACATTCAGGGCGCTAAGAGGCCTATAGTGGAAAAGGAATATCTTCAAATAAAAACCAACAGAAGCAATCTGTGAAACTTCTTACTGTTCTGTGCATTCAACTAACAGTGTTGAACCTTAGTTTTATTGAGCAGTTCTGAAACACCTCTTTCTGTAGAAAATGCAAGTGAACATTCAGGGCGCTAAGAGGCCATAGCGGAAAAATGAATATTTCAAACAAAACTACACAGAAGCAATCTGTGAAACTTCTTACTGTTCTGTGCATTCAACTAACAGAGTTGAACCTTAGTTTATTGAGCAGTTCTGAAACACTCTTTCTGTAGAAAATGCAAGTGGACATTCAGGGCGCTAAGAGGCCTATAGTGGAAAAAGGAATATTCAAATAAAAACTACACAGAAGATATCTGTGAAACTTCTTTGTTCTGTGCATTCAACTAACAGAGTTGAACCTTAGTTTTGATTGAGCAGTTCTGAAACACCTTTCTGTAGAAAATGCAATTGGACATTCAGGGCGCTAAGAGGCCTATAGCGGAAAAAGAATATCTTCAAATAAAAACTAACAGAAGCATCTGTGAAACTTCTTTCTGTTCTGTGCATTCAACTAACAGGTTGAACTTAGTTTTGATTGAGCAGTTCTGAAACACTCTTTCTGTAGAAAATGCAAGTGGACATTCATGGCGCTAAGAGGCCATTGTAGAAAAAGGAATATCTTCAAACAAAAACTACACAGAAGCAATCTGTGAAACTTTTTTCTGTTCTGTGCATTCAACTAACAGAGTTTAACCTTACATTTTAATTGAGCAGTTCTGAAACACTCTTTCTGTAGAAAATGCAAGTGGACATTCAGGGCGCTAAGAGGCCTATAGTGGAAAAAGGAATAAATTCAAATAAAAACTACACAGAAGATATCTGTGAAACTTCTCTCTGTTCTGTGCATTCAACTAACAGAGTTGAAACTTAGTTTTGATTGAGCAGTTCTGAAACACTCTTTCTGTAGAAAATGCAATTGGACATTCATGGCGCTAAGAGGCCCATAGTGGAAAAAGGAATATCTTCAAACAAAAACTACACAGAAGAATCTGTGAAACTTCTTTCTGTTCTGTGCATTCAACTAACAGAGTTGAACCTTACTTTTGATTGAGCAGTTCTGAAACACTCTTTCTGTAGAAAATGCAAGTGGACTTCGGACGCTAAGAGGCCTATAGCGGAAAAAGGAATATCTTAAATAAAAACTACACAGAAGCAATCTGTGAAACTTCTTTCTGTTCTGTGCATTCAACTAACAGAGTTGAACCTTACTTTTGATTGAGCAGTTCTGAAACACTCTTTCTGTAGAAAATGCAATTGGACATTCAGGGCGCTAAGAGGCCTATAGTGGAAAAGGAATATTTAAATAAAAACTACAGAAGAAATCTGTGAAACTTCTTACTGTTCTGTGCATTCAACTAACAGAGTTGAACCTTAGTTTTGATTGAGCAGTTCTGAAACACTCTTTCTGTAGAAAATACAAGTGGACATTCAGGGCGCTAAGAGGCCTATAGTGGAAAGGAAAAATTCAAATAAAAACTACACAGAAGATATCTGTGAAACTTCTTCTGTTCTGTGCATTCAACTAACGAGTTGAACCTTACTTTTGATTGAGCAGTTCTGAAAACTCTTTCTGTAGAAAATGCAAGTGGACATTCAGGGCGCTAAGAGGCCTAGTAGAAAAAGGAATATCTTCAAACAAAACTACACAGAAGCAATCTGTGAAACTTCTTTACTGTTCTGTGCATTCAACTAACAGAGTTGAACCTTAGTTTATATTGAGCAGTTCTGAAAACACTCTTTCTGTAGAAAATGCAAGTGGACATTCAGGGCGCTAAGAGGCCTATAGTGGAAAAAGGAATATGTTCAAATAAAAACTACAAAGAGCATCTGTGAAACTTCTTACTGTTCTGTGCATTCAACTAACAGAGTTGAACCTTAACTTTTGATTGAGCAGTTCTGAAACACTCTTTCTGTAGAAAATGCAAGTGGACATTCAGGGCGCTAAGAGGCCTATGTGGAAAAAGGAATATTCAAATAAAAACTACACAGAAGCAATCTGTGAAACTTCTTATGTTCTGTTCATTAACTAACAGAGTTGAACCTTAGTTTTGATTGAGCAGTTCTGAAACACTCTTTCTGTAGAAAATGCAAGTGGACATTCAGGCGCTAAGAGGCCATAGTAGAAAAAGGAATATCTTCAAACAAAAACACACAGAAGCAATCTGTGAAACTTCTTCTGTTCTGTGCATTCAACTAACAGAGTTGAACCTTACTTTTGATTGAGCAGTTCTGAAACACTCTTTCTGTAGAAAATGCAAGTGGACATTCAGGGCGCTAAGAGGCCTATAGTGGAAAAAGTAATATTTCAAATAAAACTACACAGAAGCATTCTGTGAAACTTCTTCTGTTCTGTGCATTCAACTAACAGAGTTGAACCTTAGTTTTGATTGAGCAGTTCTGAAACACTCTTTTTCTGTAGAAAATGCAAGTGGACATTCAGGGCGCTAAGAGGCCTATAGTGGAAAAAGGAATATCTTCAAAAAAAAACTACACAGAAGCAATCTGTGAAACTTCTTTCTGTTCTGTGCATTCAACTAACAGAGTTGAACCTTACTTTATTGAGCAGTTCTGAAACACTCTTTCTGTAGAAAATGCAAGTGGACATTCAGGGCGCTAAGAGGCCTATAGTGGAAAAGGTATTTTCAAATAAAAACTGCACAGAAGATATCTGTGAAACTTCTTACTGTTCTGTGCATTCAACTAACAGAGTTGAACCTTAGTTTTGATTGAGCAGTTCTGAAACACTCTTTCTGTAGAAAATACAAGTGGACATTCAGGGCGCTAAGAGGCCTATAGTGGAAAAAGGAATAGGTTCAAATAAAAACTACACAGAAGATATCTGTGAAACTTCTCTCTGTTCTGTGCATTCAACTAACAGAGTTGAACCTTAGTTTTGATTGAGCAGTTCTGAAACACTCTTTCTGTAGAAAATGCAAGTGGACATTCAGGGCGCTAAGAGGCCTATAGTGGAAAAAGGAATATTCAATAAAAAACAGAAGAATCTATCTGTGAAACTTCTTCTGTTCTGTGCATTCAACTAACGAGTTGAACCTTACTTTTGATTGAGAGTTCTGAAACACTCTTTCTTAGAAAATGCAAGTGGACATTCGGGCGCTAAGAGGCCTATAGCGGAAAAGGAATATTCAAATAAAAACTACACAGAAGCATCTGTGAAACTTCTTACTGTTCTGTGCATTCAACTAACAGAGTTGAACCTTAGTTTTATTGAGCAGTTCTGAAACACTCTTTCTGTAGAAAATGCAATTGGACATTCAGGGCGCTAAGAGGCCTATAGTGGAAAAGGAATATTTTCAAATAAAAACTACACAGAAGCAATCTGTGAAACTTCTCTCTTCTGTGCATTCAACTAACAGAGTTGAACCTTAGTTTTGATTGAGCAGTTCTGAAACACTCTTTCTGTAGAAAATGCAAGTGGACATTCAGGGCGCTAAGAGGCCTATAGCGGAAAAAGAATATTTTCAAAAAAAACTACACAGAAGCATCTGTGAAACTTCTTACTGTTCTGTGCATTCAACTAACAGAGTTGAACCTTAGTTTTGATTTGAGCAGTTCTGAAACACTCTTTCTGTAGAAAATGCAAGTGGACATTCAGGGCGCTAAGAGGCCTATAGTGGAAAAAGGAATATTCAAATAAAACTACACAGAAGCATATCTGTGAAACTTCTTCTGTTCTGTGCATTCAACTAACAGAGTTGAACCTTAGTTTTGATTGAGCAGTTCTGAAACACTCTTTCTGTAGAAAATGCAAGTGGACATTCGGAGCGCTAAGAGGCCTATAGCGGAAAAAGAATATCTTCAAATAAAAACTACACAGAAGCATCTGTGAAACTTCTTTCTGTTCTGTGCATTCAACTAACAGAGTTGAACCTTACTTTTGATTGAGCAGTTCTGAAACACTCTTTCTGTAGAAAATGCAATGGACATTCAGGGCGCTAAGAGGCCTATAGTGGAAAAGGAATATTTCAATAAAAACTGCACAGAAGAATCTGTGAAACTTCTTACTGTTCTGTGCATTCAACTAACAGAGTTGAACCTTAGTTTTGATTGAGCAGTTCTGAAACACTCTTTCTGTAGAAAATGCAAGTGGACATTCAGGGCGCTAAGAGGCCTATAGTGGAAAAAGGAATAAGTTCAAATAAAAACTACACAGAAGCTATCTGTGAAACTTCTTCTGTTCTGTGCATTCAACTAACAGAGTTGAACCTTACTTTTGATTGAGCAGTTCTGAAACACTCTTTCTGTAGAAAATGCAAGTGGACATTCGGGCGCTAAGAGGCCTATAGCGGAAAAAGGAAATACTTCAAATAAAACTACACAGAAGCATCTGTGAAACTTCTTTCTGTTCTGTGCATTCAACTAACAGAGTTGAACCTTACTTTTGATTGAGCAGTTCTGAAACACTCTTCTCTAGAAAATGCAATGGACATTCAGGGAGCTAAGAGGCCTATAGTGGAAAAAGGAATATTTCAAATAAAAACTGCACAGAAGCATCTGTGAAACTTCTTACTGTTCTGTGCATTCAACTAACAGAGTTGAACCTTAGTTTTGATTGAGCAGTTCTGAAACACTCTTTCTGTAGAAAATGCAAGTGGACATTCAGGGCGCTAAGAGGCCTATAGTGGAAAAAGGAATATTTCAAATAAAAACTACACAGAAGCAATCTGTGAAACTTCTTACTGTTCTGTGCATTCAACTAACAGAGTTGAACCTTAGATTGAGCAGTTCTGAAACACTCTTTCTGTAGAAAATGCAAGTGGACATTCAGGCGCTAAGAGGCCTATAGCGGAAAAAGGAATATTTCAAATAAAAACTACACAGAAGCAATCTGTGAAACTTCTTACTGTTCTGTGCATTCAACTAACAGAGTTGAACCTTAGTTTTGATTGAGCAGTTCTGAAACACTCTTTCTGTAGAAAATGCAAGTGGACATTCAGGGCGCTAAGAGGCCTATAGTGGAAAAAGGAATATTTCAAATAAAACTACAAAAGAATATCTGTGAAACTTCTTACTGTTCTGTGCATTCAACTAACAGAGTTGAACCTTACTTTTATTGAGCAGTTCTGAAACACTCTTTCTGTAGAAAATGCAAGTGGACATTCAGGGCGCTAAGAGGCCTATAGTGGAAAAAGGAATATTCAAATAAAAACTACACAGAAGCATCTGTGAAACTTCTTACTGTTCTGTGCTTCAACTAACAGAGTTTGAACCTTAATTTTGATTGAGCAGTTCTGAAACACTCTTTCTGTAGAAAATGCAATGGACATTCAGGCGCTAAGAGGCCTATAGTGGAAAAGGAATATTTCAAATAAAAACTACAAAGAAGCAATCTGTGAAACTTCTTTCTGTTCTGTGCATTCAACTAACAGAGTTGAACCTTAGTTTTGATTGAGCAGTTCTGAAACACTCTTTCTGTAGAAAATGCAAGTGGACATTCAGGGCGCTAAGAGGCCTAGTGGAAAAAGGAATATTCAAATAAAAACTACACAGAAGCATCTGTGAAACTTCTCTGTTCTGTGCATTCAACTAACAGAGTTGAACCTTAGTTTTGATTGAGCAGTTCTGAAACACTCTTTCTGTAGAAAATGCAAGTGGACATTCAGGCGCTAAGAGGCCTATAGAAAAAGGAATATCTTCAAATAAAAAACTACACAGAAGCAATCTGTGAAACTTCTTTCTGTTCTGTGCATTCAACTAACAGAGTTGAACCTTACTTTTGATTGAGCAGTTCTGAAACACTCTTTCTGTAGAAAATGCAAGTGGACATTCGGGCGCTAAGAGGCCTATAGTGGAAAAAATATTTCAAATAAAAACTACACAGAAGCATCTGTGAAACTTCTTTCTGTTCTGTGCATTCAACTAACAGAGTTGAACCTTACTTTTGATTGAGCAGTTCTGAAACACTCTTTCTGTAGAAAATGCAAGTGGACATTCAGGGCGCTAAGAGGCCTATAGGGAAAAAGGTATTTTCAAATAAAAACTACAAGAAGCATCTGTGAAACTTCTTCTGTTCTGTGCATTCAACTAACAGAGTTGAACCTTAGTTTTGATTGAGCAGTTCTGAAACACTCTTTCTGTAGAAAATGCAAGTGGACATTCAGGCTAAGAGGCCATAGTAGAAAAATATCTTCAAAAAAACTACACAGAAGCATCTGTGAAACTTCTTTCTGTTCTGTGCATTCAACTAACAGAGTTGAACCTTATTTTGATTGAGCAGTTCTGAAACACTCTTTCTGTAGAAAATGCAAGTGGACATTCAGGGCGCTAAGAGGCCTATAGTGGAAAAAGGAATATTCAAATAAAAACTACACGAAGCAATCTGTGAAACTTCTTCTGTTCTGTGCATTCAACTAACAGAGTTGAACCTTAGTTTTGATTGAGCAGTTCTGAAACACTCTTTCTGTAGAAAATGCAAGTGGACATTCAGGGCGCTAAGAGGCATAGTGGAAAAAGAAATTCACAATAAAAACTACACAGAAGCATCTGTGAAACTTCTCTGTTCTGTGCATTCAACTAACAGAGTTGAACCTTATTTTGATTGAGAGTTCTGAAACACTCTTTCTGTAGAAAATGCAAGTGGACATTCGGGCGCTAAGAGGCCTATAGCGGAAAAAGTAATATTCAAATAAAAACTACACAGAAGCATCTGTGAAACTTCTTCTGTTCTGTGCATTCAACTAACAGAGTTGAACCTTACTTTTATTGAGCAGTTCTGAAACACTCTTTCTGTAGAAAATGCAATGGACATTCAGGGCGCTAAGAGGCCTATAGTGGAAAAAGGAATATTTCAAATAAAAACCACAGAAGCAATCTGTGAAACTTACTCTTCTGTGCATTCAACTAACAGAGTTGAACCTTAGTTTTGATTGAGCAGTTCTGAAACACTCTTTCTGTAGAAAATGCAAGTGGACATTCAGGGCGCTAAGAGGCCATAGCGGAAAAAGAATATTTCAAAAAACTACACAGAAGCAATCTGTGAAACTTCTTACTGTTCTGTGCATTCAACTAACAGAGTTGAACCTTAGTTTTGATTGAGCAGTTCTGAAACACTCTTTCTGTAGAAAATGCAAGTGGACATTCAGGGCGCTAAGAGGCCTATAGTGGAAAAAGGAATATTTCAAATAAAAACTACACAGAAGATATCTGTGAAACTTCTTTCTGTTCTGTGCATTCAACTAACAGAGTTGAACCTTAGTTTTGATTGAGCAGTTCTGAAACACCTTTCTGTAGAAAATGCAATTGGACATTCAGGGCGCTAAGAGGCCTATAGCGGAAAAGGAATATTTCAAATAAAACTACACAGAAGCAATCTGTGAAACTTCTTTCTGTTCTGTGCATTCAACTAACAGAGTTGAACCTTACTTTTGATTGAGCAGTTCTGAAACACTCTTTCTGTAGAAAATGCAAGTGGACATTCAGGGCGCTAAGAGGCCTATAGTGGAAAAGGAATATTTAAATAAAAACTACACAGAAGAATCTGTGAAACTTCTTACTGTTCTGTGCATTCAACTAACAGAGTTGAACCTTAGTTTTGATTGAGCAGTTCTGAAACACTCTTTCTGTAGAAAATGCAAGTGGACATTCAGGGCGCTAAGAGGCCTATAGTGGAAAAGGAATAGTTCAAATAAAACTACACAGAAGTATCTGTGAAACTTCTTCTGTTCTGTGCATTCAACTAACAGAGTTGAACCTTACTTTTGATTGAGCAGTTCTGAAACACTCTTTCTGTAGAAAATGCAAGTGGACATTCAGGGCGCTAAGAGGCCTATAGGGAAAAAGGAATACTTCAAATAAAACTACACAGAAGCATCTGTGAAACTTCTTTCTGTTCTGTGCATTCACTAACAGAGTTGAACCTTACTTTTGATTGAGCAGTTCTGAAACACTCTTTCTGTAGAAAATGCAAGTGGACATTCAGGGAGCTAAGAGGCCTATAGTGGAAAAAGGAATATCTTCAAATAAAAACTACACAGAAGCAATCTGTGAAACTTCTTACTGTTCTGTGCATTCAACTAACAGAGTTGAACCTTAGTTTTGATTGAGCAGTTCTGAAACACTCTTTCTGTAGAAAATGCAAGTGGACATTCAGGGCGCTAAGAGGCCTATAGTGGAAAAAGGAATATTCAAATAAAAACTACACAGAAGATATCTGTGAAACTTCTCTCTGTTCTGTGCATTCAACTAACAGAGTTGAACCTTAGTTTTGATTGAGCAGTTCTGAAACACTCTTTCTGTAGAAAATGCAAGTGGACATTCAGGGCGCTAAGAGGCCTATAGCGGAAAAAGGAATATCTTCAAATAAAAACTACACAGAAATCTGTGAAACTTCTTCTGTTCTGTGCATTCAACTAACAGAGTTGAACCTTAGTTTTATTGAGCAGTTCTGAAACTCTTTCTGTAGAAAATGCAAGTGGACATTCAGGCGCTAAGAGGCCTATAGTGAAAAAGGAATATTTCAAATAAAAACTACAAGAAGCATCTCTGAAACTTCTTACTGTTCTGTGCATTCAACTAACAGAGTTGAAACCTTACTTTTGATTGAGCAGTTCTGAAACACTCTTTCTGTAGAAAATGCAAGTGGACATTCAGGGCGCTAAGAGGCCTATGTGGAAAAAGGAATATTCAAATAAAAACTACACAGAAGCAATCTGTGAAACTTCTTTGTCTGTTCTTTCAACTAACAGAGTTGAACCTTAATTTTGATTGAGCAGTTCTGAAACACTCTTTCTGTAGAAAATGCAAGTGGACATTCAGGGCGCTAAGAGGCCTATAGTGGAAAAAGGAATATTCAAATAAAAACTACACAGAAGAATCTGTGAAACTTCTTCTGTTCTGTGCATTCAACTAACAGAGTTGAACCTTAGTTTTGATTGAGCAGTTCTGAAACACTCTTTCTGTAGAAAATGCAAGTGGACATTCAGCGCTAAGAGGCCATAGTAGAAAAAGGAATATTTCAAAAAAACTACACAGAAGCAATCTGTGAAACTTCTTTCTGTTCTGTGCATTCAACTAACAGAGTTGAACCTTACTTTTGATTGAGCAGTTCTGAAACACTCTTTCTGTAGAAAATGCAAGTGGACATTCAGGGCGCTAAGAGGCCTATAGTGGAAAAGGAATATTTCAAATAAAAACTACACAGAAGCATCTGTGAAACTTCTTTCTGTTCTGTGCATTCAACTAACAGAGTTGAACCTTAGTTTTGATTGAGCAGTTCTGAAACACTCTTTCTGTAGAAAAAGTGGACATTCAGGGCGCTAAGAGGCTATAGTGGAAAAAGGAAATTCAATAAAAACTACACAGAAGCTATCTGTGAAACTTCTTCTGTTCTGTGCATTCAACTAACGAGTTGAACCTTACTTTTGATTGAGAGTTCTGAAACACTCTTTCTGTAGAAAATGCAAGTGGACATTCGGAGCGCTAAGAGGCCTATAGCGGAAAAAGTAATACTTCAAATAAAACTACACAGAAGCATCTGTGAAACTTCTTTCTGTTCTGTGCATTCAACTAACAGAGTTGAACCTTACTTTTGATTGAGCAGTTCTGAAACACCTTTCTGTAGAAAATGCAATTGGACATTCAGGGAGCTAAGAGGCCTATAGTGGAAAAAGGAATATTTTCAAATAAAAACTGCACAGAAGCAATCTGTGAAACTTTTTACTGTTCTGTGCATTCAACTAACAGAGTTGAACCTTAGTTTATATTGAGCAGTTCTGAAACACTCTTTCTGTAGAAAATGCAAGTGGACATTCAGGGCGCTAAGAGGCCTATAGTGGAAAAAGGAATATTTCAAATAAAAACTACACAGAAGCAATCTGTGAAACTTCTTACTGTTCTGTGCATTCAACTAACAGAGTTGAACCTTAGTTTTATTGAGCAGTTCTGAAACACTCTTTCTGTAGAAAATGCAAGTGGACATTCAGGGCGCTAAGAGGCCTATAGTGGAAAAGAATATGTTCAAATAAAAACTACAAGAAGCATCTGTGAAACTTCTTACTTTCTGTGCATTCAACTAACAGAGTTGAACCTTAGTTTTGATTGAGCAGTTCTGAAACACTCTTTCTGTAGAAAATGCAAGTGGACATTCAGGCGCTAAGAGGCCTATAGTGGAAAAAGGAATATTTCAAATAAAAACTACAAAGAAGCAATCTGTGAAACTTCTTCTGTTCTGTGCATTCAACTAACAGAGTTGAACCTTAGTTTTGATTGAGCAGTTCTGAAACACTCTTTCTGTAGAAAATGCAAGTGGACATTCAGGGCGCTAAGAGGCCTATATGGAAAAAGGAATACTTCAAATAAAAACTACACAGAAGCAATCTGTGAAACTTCTTCTGTTCTGTGCATTCAACTAACAGAGTTGAACCTTAGTTTTGATTGAGCAGTTCTGAAACACTCTTTCTGTAGAAAATGCAAGTGGACATTCAGGCGCTAAGAGGCCTATAGAAAAAGGAATACTTCAAATAAAAACTACACAGAAGCAATCTGTGAAACTTCTTTCTGTTCTGTGCATTCAACTAACAGAGTTGAACCTTAGTTTTGATTGAGCAGTTCTGAAACACTCTTTCTGTAGAAAATGCAAGTGGACATTCGGAGCGCTAAGAGGCCTATAGCGGAAAAAGAATATCTTCAAATAAAAACTACACAGAAGCATCTGTGAAACTTCTTTCTGTTCTGTGCATTCAACTAACAGAGTTGAACCTTACTTTTGATTGAGCAGTTCTGAAACACTCTTTCTGTAGAAAATGCAAGTGGACATTCAGGGCGCTAAGAGGCCTATAGTGGAAAAAGGAATATTTCAAATAAAAACTCACAGAAAATCTGTGAAACTTCTTCTGTTCTGTGCATTCAAAACAGAGTTGAACCTCAGTTTTGATTGAGCAGTTCTGAAACACTCTTTCTGTAGAAAATGCAAGTGGACATTCAGGGCGCTAAGAGGCCTATAGTGGAAAAGGAAATTCAAATAAAAACTACACAGAAGCATCTGTGAAACTTCTCTGTTCTGTGCATTCAACTAACAGAGTTGAACCTTATTTTGATTGAGCAGTTCTGAAACACTCTTTCTGTAGAAAATGCAAGTGGACATTCGGAGCGCTAAGAGGCCTATAGGAAAAAGGAATATTCAAATAAAACTACACAGAAGCATCTGTGAAACTTCTTTCTGTTCTGTGCATTCAACTAACAGAGTTGAACCTTACTTTTGATTGAGCAGTTCTGAAACACTCTTTCTGTAGAAAATGCAATGGACATTCAGGGGCTAAGAGGCCTATAGTGGAAAAAGGAATATTCAAATAAAAACTACACAGAAGCAATCTGTGAAACTTCTTACTGTTCTGTGCATTCAACTAACAGAGTTGAACCTTAGTTATTATTGAGCAGTTCTGAAACACTCTTTCTGTAGAAAATGCAAGTGGACATTCAGGGCGCTAAGAGGCCTATAGTGGAAAAAGGAATATTTCAAATAAAAACTACACAGAAGCATCTGTGAAACTTCTTACTGTTCTGTGCATTCAACTAACAGAGTTGAACCTTACTTTTGATTGAGCAGTTCTGAAACACTCTTTCTGTAGAAAATGCAAGTGGACATTCAGGGCGCTAAGAGGCCTATAGGGAAAAAGAATAGTTCAAATAAAAACTACACAGAAGCAATCTGTGAAACTTCTTACTGTTCTGTGCATTCAACTAACAGAGTTGAACCTTAGTTTTATTGAGCAGTTCTGAAACACTCTTTCTGTAGAAAATGCAAGTGGACATTCAGGGCGCTAAGAGGCCTATAGTGGAAAAAGGAATATTTCAAATAAAAACTACAAGAAGCATCTGTGAAACTTCTTTCTGTTCTGTGCATTCAACTAACAGAGTTGAACCTTAGTTTTGATTGAGCAGTTCTGAAACACTCTTTCTGTAGAAAATGCAAGTGGACATTCAGGGCGCTAAGAGGCCTATAGTGGAAAAAGGAATATTCAAATAAAAACTACACAGAAGCAATCTGTGAAACTTCTTCTGTTCTGTGCATTCAACTAACAGAGTTGAACCTTAGTTTTGATTGAGCAGTTCTGAAACACTCTTTCTGTAGAAAATGCAAGTGGACATTCAGGCGCTAAGAGGCCTATAGAAAAAGGAATATTCAAAAAAACTACACAGAAGCAATCTGTGAAACTTCTTCTGTTCTGTGCATTCAACTAACAGAGTTGAACCTTACTTTTGATTGAGCAGTTCTGAAACACTCTTTCTGTAGAAAATGCAAGTGGACATTCAGGCGCTAAGAGGCCTATAGAAAAAGGAATATCTTCAAATAAAAACTACACAGAAGCAATCTGTGAAACTTCTTACTGTTCTGTGCATTCAACTAACAGAGTTGAACCTTAGTTATTATTGAGCAGTTCTGAAACACTCTTTCTGTAGAAAATGCAAGTGGACATTCAGGGCGCTAAGAGGCCTATAGGGGAAAAAGGAATATTTTCAAATAAAAACTACACAGAAGCAATCTGTGAAACTTCTTTCTGTTCTGTGCATTCAACTAACAGAGTTGAACCTTAGTTTTGATTGAGCAGTTCTGAAACACTCTTTCTGTAGAAAATGCAAGTGGACATTCAGGGCGCTAAGAGGCCTATAGTGGAAAAAGGAATATTAAATAAAAACTACAAGAAGCTATCTGTGAAACTTCTTCTGTTCTGTGCATTCAACTAACAGAGTTGAACCTTCCTTTTGATTGAGCAGTTCTGAAACACTCTTTCTGTAGAAAATGCAAGTGGACATTCAGGGCGCTAAGAGTCCTATGTGGAAAAAGGAATACTTCAAATAAAAACTACACAGAAGCAATCTGTGAAACTTCTTTCTGTTCTGTGCATTCAACTAACAGAGTTGAACCTTAGTTTTGATTGAGCAGTTCTGAAACACTCTTTCTGTAGAAAATGCAAGTGGACATTCAGGCGCTAAGAGGCCTATAGCGGAAAAAGAATATCTTCAAATAAAAACTACACAGAAGCATTCTGTGAAACTTCTTTCTGTTCTGTGCATTCAACTAACAGAGTTGAACCTTACTTTTGATTGAGCAGTTCTGAAACACTCTTTCTGTAGAAAATGCAATTGGACATTCAGGGCGCTAAGAGGCCTATAGTGGAAAAAGGAATATTTTCAAATAAAAACTGCACAGAAGAATCTGTGAAACTTCTTACTGTTCTGTGCATTCAACTAACAGAGTTGAACCTCAGTTTTGATTGAGCAGTTCTGAAACACTCTTTCTGTAGAAAATGCAAGTGGACATTCAGGGCGCTAAGAGGCCTATAGTGGAAAAGGAAAAAGTTCACATAAAAACTACACAGAAGCTATCCTCTGAAACTTCTCTCTGTTCTGTGCATTCAACTAACGAGTTGAACCTTACTTTTGATTGAGAAGTTCTGAAACACTCTTTCTGTAGAAATGCAAGTGGACCTTCGGAGCGCTAAGAGCCTATAGCGGAAAAAGTAATACTTCAAATACAAACTACACAGAAGCATTCTGTGAAACTTCTTCTGTTCTTTGCATTCATCTAAAGAGTTGAACGTTACTTTTGATTGAGCACTTCTGAAACACCTTTCTATAGAAAATGCAATTGGACATTCCGGGATCTAAGGCCTATAGTGGAAAAAGGAATTTTCAAATAAAAACTGCACAGAAGCAATCTGCGAAACTTCTTACTGTTCTGTTCATTCAACTAACATAGTTGAATGGTAGTTTTTATTGAGCAGTTCTGAAACCCTCTTTCTGTAGAAAATGCAATTGGACATTCAGGGCGCTGAGAGGCCTATAGTGGGAAAAGGAATATCTTCAAATAAAAACCACACAGAAGCAATCTGTGAAACTTCTTACTGTTCTGTGCATTCAACTAACAGAGTTGAACCTAGTTATTATTGAGCAGTTCTGAAACACTCTTTCTGTAGAAATGCAAGTGAACATTCAGGGCGCTAAGAGTCCTATAGCGGAAAATGAATATGTTCAAATAAAAACTACACAGAAGCATCTGTGAAACTTCTTACTGTTCTGTGCATTCCACTAACAGAGTTGAACCTTAGTTTATATTGAGCAGTTATGAAACACTCTTTCTGCAGAAAATGCAAGTGAACATTCAGGGCGCTAAGAGGCCTATAGTTGAAAAAGGTATATGTTCAAATAAAAACTACAAAGAAGCTATCTGTGAAACTTCTTTCTGTTCTGTGCATTCAACTAACAGAGTTGAATCTTAGTTTTGATTGAGTAGTTCTGAAACACTCTTTCTGTAGAAAATACAAGTGGACATTCAGGGCGCTAAGAGGCCTATAGTGGAAAAAGAATAAGTTCAAATAAAAACTACACAGAAGATATCTGTGAAACTTCTCTCTGTTCTGTGCATTCAACTAACAGAGTTGACCCTTAGTTTGATTGAGCAGTTCTGAAACACTCTTTCTGTAGAAAATGCAAGTGGACATTCATGGCCTAAGAGGCCCATAGTAGAAAAAGAAATCTTCAAACAAAAACTACACAGAAGCAATCTTGAAACTTTTTCTGTTCTGTGCATTCAACTAACAGAGTTGAACTTACTTTGATTGAGCAGTTCTGAAACACTCTTTCTGTAGAAAATGCAAGTGGACCTTCGGAGCGCTAAGAGGCCTATAGCGGAAAAAGTAATATCTTCAAATAAAAACTACACAGAAGCATTCTGTGAAATTTCTTTCTGTTCTGTGCATTCAACTAACAGAGTTTAACCTTACTTTTTATTGAGCAGTTCTGAAACACTCTTTCTGTAGAAAATGCAATTGGACATTCAGGGCGCTAAGAGGCCTATAGTGGAAAAGGAATATTTTCAAATAAAAACTGCACAGAAGAAATCTGTGAAACTTCTTACTGTTCTGTGCATTCAACTAACAGAGTTGAACCTCCGTTTTGATTGAGCAGTTCTGAAACACTCTTTCTGTAGAAAATACAAGTGGACATTCAGGGCGCTAAGAGGACTATAGTGGAAAAGGAAAAAGTTCACATAAAAACTACACAGAAGCTATCTGTGAAACTTCTCTCTGTTCTGTGCATTCAACTAACGGAGTTGAACCTTACTTTTGATTGAGAAGTTCTGAAACACTCTTTCTGTAGAAAATGCAAGTGCACCTTCGGAGCGCTAAGAGGCCTCTAGCGGAAAAATAATACCTTCAAATACAAACTACACAGAAGCATTCTGTGAAACTTCTTTCTGTTCTTTGCATTCATCTAACAGAGTTGAACCTTACTTTTGATTGAACACTTCTGAAACACCCTTTCTATAGAAAATGCAATTGGACATTCAGGAACTAAGAGTCCTATAGTGGATAAAGGAATATTTTCAAATAAAACTGCACAGAAGCAATCTGCGAAACTTCTTACTGTTCTGTGCATTCAACTAACAGAGTTGAACCTTAGTTTATATTGAGCAGTTATGAAACACTCTTTCTGCAGAAAATGCAAGTGGACATTCAGGGCGCTAAGAGGCTATGGTGGAAAAAGGAATACCTTCAAATAAAAACTACACAGAAGCAATCTCTGAAACTTCTTACGGTTCTGTTCTTTAAACTAACACAGTTGAACTTTAATTTTGATTGAACAGTTCTGAAACACTCTTTCTGTAGAAAATGCAAGTGGACATTCATGGCGCTAAGAGGCCTATAGTGGAAAAGGGAATATCTTCAAACAAAAACTACAAAGAAGCAATCTGTGAAATTTCTTTCTGTTCTGTGCATTCAACTAACAGAGTTGAACCTTAGTTTTGATTGAGCAGTTCTGAAACACTCTTTCAGGAGAAAACACAAGAAGACATTCAGGGCGATAAGAGGCCTGTAGTGGAAAAAGCAATAAGTTCAAATAAAAAGTACACAGATGATATCTGTGAAACTTCTCTCTGTTCTGTGCATTCAACTAACAGAGTTGAAAATTAGTTTTGATTGAGCAGTTCTGAAAAACACTTTCTGTAGAAAATGCAACTGGACATTCATGGCACTAAGAGGCCCATAGTAGAAAAAGGAATATCTTCAAACAAAAACTACACAGAAGCAATCTGTGAAACTTCTTTCTGTTCTGTGCATTAACTAACAGTGTTGAACCTTACGTTTGATTGAGCAGTTCTGAAACACTCTTTCTCTAAAAAATGCAAGTGGACCTTCTGAGCGCTAAGAGGCCTATAGCGGAAAAATGAATATGTTCAAATAAAAACTACACAGAAGCAATCTGTGAAACTTCTTACTGTTCTGTGCATTCAACTAACAGAGTTGAACCTTAGTTTATATTGAGCAGTTATGAAACACTCTTTCTGCAGAGAATGCATGTGAACATTCAGGGCGCTAAGAGGCCTATAGTTGAAAAAGGTATATATTAAAATAAAAACTACAAAGAAGCTATCTGTGAAACTTCTTACAGTTCTTTGCATTCATCTAACAGAGTTGAACCTTACTTTTCATTGAGCACTTCTGAAACACCCTTTCTGAAGAAAATGCAAGTGGACATTCAGGGCGCTAAGAGGCCTATGGTGGAAAAAGGAATAACTTCAAATAAAAACTACACAGAAGCAATCTGTGAAAATTCTTTCTGTTCTGTGCATTCGACTAACAGAGTTCAAACTTAGTTTTGATTGAGCAGTTCTGAAACACTCTTTCTGTAGAAAATGCAAGTGGACATTCAGAGCGCTAAGAGGCCTATAGCGGAAAAAGAAATATCTTCAAATAAAAACTACACAGAAGCATTCTGTGAAACTTCTTTCTTTTCTGTGCATTCAACTAACAGAGTTTAACCTTACTTTTGATTGAGCAGTTCTGAAACACTCTTTCTGTAGAAAATGCAATTGGACATTCAGGGCGCTAAGAGGCCTATAGTGGAAAAGGAATATTTTCAAATAAAAACTGCACAGAAGAAATCTGTGAAACTTCTTACTGTTCTGTGCATTCAACAACAGAGTTGAACCTCAGTTTTGATTGAGCACTTCTGAAAATCTCTTTCTGTAGAAAATTCAAGTGGACATTCAGGGCGCTAAGAGGACTATAGTGGTAAACGGAAAAAGTTCACATAAAAACTACACAGAAGCTATCTCTGAAACTCTCTCTGTTCTGTGCATTCAACTAACGGAGTTGAACCTTACTTTTGATTGAGAAGTTCTGAAACACTCTTTCTGTAGAAAATGCAAGTGGACCTTCGGAGCGCTAAGACGCCTATAGCGGAAAAAGTAATACTTTCAAATACAAACTACACAGAAGCATTCTGTGAAACTTCTTCTGTTCTTTGCATTCATCTAACAGAGTTGAACGTTACTTTTGATTGAGCACTTCTGAAACACCATTTCTATAGAAAATGCAATTGGACATTCCGGGATCTAAGAGGCCTATAGTGGAAAAAGGAATGTTTTCAAATTAAAAACTGCACTGAAGCAATCTGCGAAACTTCTTACTGTTCTGTGCATTCAGCTAACATAAGTGAATGGTAGTTTTTATTGAGCAGTTCTGAAACTCTCTTTCTGTAGAAAATGCAAGTGGACATTCAGGGCGCTGGGAGGCCTATAGTGGGAAAAGGAATATCTTCAAATAAAAACCACACAGAAGCAATCTGTGAAACTTCTTACTGTTCTGTGCATTCAACTAACAGAGTTGAACCTTAGTTATTATTGAGCAGTTCTGAAACACTCTTTCTGTAGGAAATGCAAGTGAAATTCAGGGCGCTAAGAGACCTATAGCGGAAAAATGAATATGTTCAAATAAAAACTACACAGAAGCAATCTGTGAAACTTCTTACTGTTCTGTGCATTCCACTAACAGAGTTGAACCTTAGTTTATATTGAGCAGGTATGAAACACTCTTTCTGCAGAAAATGCAAGTGAACATTCAGGGCGCTAAGAGGCCTATAGTTGAAAAAGGTATATGTTCAAATATAAACTACAAAGAAGCTATCTGTGAAACTTCTTTCTGTTCTGTGCATTCAACTAACAGAGTTGAATCTTAGTTTTGATTGAGCAGTTCTGAAACACTCTTTCTGTAGGAAATACAAGTGGACATTCAGGGCGCTAAGAGGCCTATAGTGGAAAAAAGAATAAGTTCAAATAAAAACTACACAGAAGATATCTGTGAAACTTCTCTCTGTTCTGTGCATTCAACTAACAGAGTTGACCCTTAGTTTTGATTGAGCAGTTCTGAAACACTCTTTCTGTAGAAAATGCAAGTGGACATTCATGGCCCTAAGAGGCCCATAGTAGAAAAAGGAATATCTTCAAACAAAAACTACACAGAAGCAATCTGTGAAACTTATTTCTGTTCTGTGCATTCAACTAACAGAGTTGAACCTTACTTTGATTGAGCAGTTCTGAAACACTCTTTCTGTAGAAAATGCAAGTGGACCTTTGGAGCGCTAAGAGGCCTATAGCGGAAAAAGTAATATCTTCAAATCAAAACTACACAGAAGCATTCTGTGAAACTTCTTTCTCTTCTGTGCATTCAACTAACAGAGTTTAACCTTACTTTTGATTGAGCAGTTCTGAAACACTCTTTCAGTAGAAAATGCAATTGGACATTCAGGGCGATAAGAGGCCTATAGTGGAAAAGGAATATTTTCAAATAAAAACTGCACAGAAGAAATCTGTGAAACTTCTTACTGTTCTGTGCATTCAACTAACAGAGTTGAATCTCCGTTTTGATTGAGCAGTTCTGACACACTCTTTCTGTAGAAAATACAAGTGGACATTCAGGGCGGTAAGAGGACTATAGTGGAAAAAGGAAAAAGTTCACATAAAAACTACACAGAAGCTATCTGTGAAACTTCTCTCTGTTCTGTGCATTCAACTAACGGAGTTGAACCTTACTTTTGATTGAGAAGTTCTGAAACACTCTTTCTGTAGAAAATGCAAGTGCACCTTCGGAGCGCTAAGAGGCCTCTAGCGGAAAAATAATACCTTCAAATAAAAACTACACAGAAGCATTCTGTGAAACTTCTTTCTGTTCTTTGCATTCATCTAACAGAGTTGAACCTTACTTTTGATTGAACACTTCTGAAACACCCTTTCTATAGAAAATGCAATTGGACATTCAGGGAACTAAGAGTCCTATAGTGGATAAAGGAATATTTTCAAATAAAAACTGCACAGAAGCAATCTGCGAAACTTCTTACTGTTCTGTGCATTCAACTAACAGAGTTGAACCTTAGTTTATATTGAGCAGTTATGAAACACTCTTTCTGCAGAAATGCAAGTGGACATTCAGGGCGCTAAGAGGCCTATGGTGAAAAAGGAATACCTTCAAATAAAAACTACACAGAAGCATCTTGAAACTTCTTACGTTCTGTTCTTTAAACTAACACAGTTGAACTTTAATTTTGATTGAACAGTTCTGAAACACTCTTTCTGTAGAAAATGCAAGTGGACATTCATGCGCTAAGAGGCCTATAGTGGAAAAGGGAAATATCTTCAAACAAAAACTACAAAGAAGCAATCTGTGAAATTTCTTTCTGTTCTGTGCATTCAACTAACAGAGTTGAACCTTAGTTTTGATTGAGCAGTTCTGAAACACTCTTTCAGGAGAAAACACAAGAAGACATTCAGGGCGATAAGAGGCCTGTAGTGGAAAAAGCAATAAGTTCAAATAAAAAGTACACAGATGATATCTGTGAAACTTCTCTCTGTTCTGTGCATTCAACTAACAGAGTTGAAATTAGTTTTGATTGAGCAGTTCTGAAAAACACTTTCTGTAGAAAATGCAACTGGACATTCATGGCACTAAGAGGCCCATAGTAGAAAAAGGAATATCTTCAAACAAAACTACACAGAAGCATCTGTGAAACTCTTTCTGTTCTGTGCATTGAACTAACAGTGTTGAACTTACGTTTGATTGAGCAGTTCGAACACTCTTTCCTCTAAAAAATGCAAGTGGACCTTCTGAGCGCTAAGAGGCCTATAGCGGAAAAAGAATATGTTCAAAAAAACTGCACAGAAGCAATCTGTGAAACTTTTTACTGTTCTGTGCATTCAACTAACAGAGTTGAACCTTAGTTTATATTGAGCAGTTATGAAACACTCTTTCTGTAGAGAATGCATGTGAACATTCAGGGCGCTAAGAGGCCTATAGTTGAAAAAGGTATATATTAAAATAAAAACTACAAAGAAGCTATCTGTGAAACT